>NW_027555736.1:57877604-58147604 GCF_003287225.1 Phascolarctos cinereus
CCTACCTGGAGTCAAGAGACCAGATTGTAAGCTCCTTAAGGGCAGGGACTGTCCCCAGCCCTTGGCATGATGCCTCGAGCATCACAAGCACTTAATAAATGTTTCTTGACTGATAGATGAGCCGACTGTGTGACCTCCAGCCAAATTGTTTAAGTTCTCACAGCCTTGGTTTCCTCATTCCTTGTAGGATGGTGATGCTAATACTTGTTTTAATAACCTTAATAATTGTGCTGTGTAGTGGTTAGTAGAGCACTCGATTTGGAGCTGGGAAGATCTAGGCTTGAATCCTGGTTTTGCTACTTATGACCTCTGAGACCGCATGCAAGCCATTGGACACATCAGGATGGGTTTTCTCATCTATAAAATGAGGGGGTTGGATTACCTGATGCCTTTTGTCCCTTCCTCACACATGACGTTCCATCTCCCCTTTGAATGCTTTTGCACAGGTTGTACCACATTCCTGTGATGCACTCCATCTCTCTGCCTCTTCGAAGCCTGAGTTTTCCTCAAAACTCAGTTCAAGGTCTAGCTTCAACATGAGGCTTTTCCCAATCCTTCTAGCTGCCAGTGACCTCCTTCCTCCAAACCTTATATTATACTTATTTGGGACATATTTATAGATATACATGCTGTTTCCTCCTATAAAATGTGAGCTTTTCGAAGGCAACCATTTTCACTGGCATCCCCAGTGCCTTGCACAGGGTAGGTAGATGCTGAATAAATGTTGTTAATTGTCTGTGATGCTATATTAATATGAATTATTTTTCTCTAGCTTTATGAACTGAGATTCCCCCCAATTGCTAAAAGGTTGTATGTATTGCATATGTGTGTGTGTGTGTGTATGCATGTGTGTGCTGCAGTCAGCTCTCACTCTGTCTGAATGCAGATCAATTGTTTGTTTGTAGAGAATGTGCCAAGATATCGCCTGTTGTTGTTGCCGAGACAGATGCAGCTGCTGGAGTTGGTGAACAGTGAATGTTAGAAGCTCCCTGTGAAAACTGCTTTTTCCAGAAGCCCCTGAGTGATCCAAGATACCGTGCTCACATCAGGCACCCCTGTTGTCTCTATTTAATATTCCTTTTGAAAACGGTGCTTGGTGGGACGTGTGCACATTTGTAATTACACAGAGTGGGCTGGCTCCAGCTCATTTGTCCCTCATGGAAAGGGAAATTAAACCCAAAGTCTAGAGCTCCCAGAAGGATCAGCAGCAGGGAAGGGTATTTCATAGTAAAACAAAACTCCAAGGAGTCTTTGACTTAGTGAGAAGGAAAAAAAAAAGAAGCAGGAAGATCCGAGGACAAATCTATTTCCCCCATGGTCTACACATTGCCCAAAGAAACTCTTCATTGCACTGTCAAGAGTTAATCCCTGATAGGACACTTTCAGAGAAAGCAATCTGTTGAAGTGAGGCCCCGTTGGAGTGTTCTAGGAGCAGATACCCAGATGTAAGAGGCAGAGTTAATATTTCAGCCAGCGCTTTGAAACTGAAACTGTGAGTTTAAGTCGAGTCAACAACTTCACAGGCATTTGGGGACCGTATCTGAGTTGGGGGGGGGGCTGAAAGCAGGGAAGGAGAGCACACCAAAAACTGTTAAAAACTTGAGCTGGTTTTGCAAAACAGTTGCTGCTTTGACTCAATGGGAGAGAATTAAGTTTCTACGGAGTTCCCATGCCTCCCACTTAAAATGTAGATGGCTTGGTGGCCCCCTAACTTCTGATAAGGCTGCAGATAGGCCCCGGCTTGTTGAGAGCGACAGCATTAGGGAGAAACTGATCTCTCAGCACTACTCACTGCTCCAGAAAGGAACACAAGGGAATTTGTCTTAGGAGTCACAAAGCTTAGTAATTTCTGATGGCGAGATGGGGAACGGGAAGAGAGACCTATGGATATCGAATAACAAGACTGCCACACTGAACACTCAAAGAAGATAGAAGGGAGACCAGGTTAGTCCTCTTCATCTCCATCATGCTGAAGGAACAAAACAGAGTCCTGACACCAAAGGAAAGGTTGGGGCCCAAGTCTGAATTCCTCTGGCTTCTGTCTCATTTCTTTGTAAATTTGCTGAGGCCCTGCCCTACCTCCACTTTTTTTTTTTGCCCTATACTTTTTTTGTTGCTATTCACTTTAAAAAAAAGTGCTGATATTGCTTTAAAAGCTCATTAAAAAAAAAAAGAGAAAACTTTTTGAATGTTGCCTTGTCACCATCAAGTCACTTTAATGTTCCCAGTGCCACATAGCACTTGGGATCTCAAAATTTGAGAGATAAAGGGCAGGGCTGGAACTAGCCAGGGTATGTCTTTTTTTTTTTAATTATGAGCTTAAACATCAGCAAATGTAAGCATGTTCATATACAAAGAACATAAAAAGAAGATTGTATATAAAACTATGACTTTGTATTATTTTGTTATGTAAAGTACACATCAAATAATAATAATAAAACTGTCCTTTCTTGACTGAATCTTCTTCTGAACTCCTACTCTCCTATGAATATTCTTAGACATTTCATTGATGCTCTTTTCTTTCTTTTCTTTTTTGTGTCCTTGTCACTATTAACCAGCTCCCTCCCTGCACACACACCCCTCACTATGATAGGAGCTATCTCTTGTAGCAAATAATTATAGATAAGTAAAACAAATCCACATACAACCACAGCTAAAAAGGGATGGCACTTTCTGCACTTTTAACCCATCCCTCCCCTGCCAAGAAATGGAAAGCATACTCTATCATGAGTCTTCTGGATTCATGTTAGGCATAAACTGATTAGACCTTTTTAACTGCTTTTTTTTTAATTGATAGAAATGTATTTTTTCTCCCCCCCATCTATTGTGTGGGGGGGGGTGGAGGAGGAGAAAACAAAACAAAACAAAATTCTTAGTCATTCAGCTGGTTTCCTTTATGTTATTGTACTCACTATAAATTGTTCTATGGGTTCCACTTACTTCACTCTGCATCAGTTAATGCATGTCTTCCCAGGTTTCTTGGAATCCATCTGTTTTATATTTTTTAGAGCACAACAATATTAAGTTATGTTCATGTCCAATATGCCAAGGCATTTTTCTTAACTACTTTGTTTCACTGTTTCTCCCTGAATGAGGAATACCTCCTGGATAAGAGGAATCATTATTAATCTTTTGAGTTCTCTTCCAAAGAAAAACCAAGATTCCTGATCTACCTTAATTCTAGTGCCTTCCCCTCTGTTGATTATTTCCAATTTATGTGGTGTATAGCTTGTTTTTCCATATTTGTTTGCATATTGTCTCCCCAGTTAGACTATGACCTCTTGGAGAGGGATTGTTGTTTACCTTTCTTTGTATCTCCAGCACTTACAAAGTGCTTGGCACAGAGTAGGAACTTACTAGATGTTTATTGACTGATTGAATTAGGCCTCGAATGACTGGAAAGATTTTACGTCGTATCAATGGAAATTCCATACAAGGCTTAGGATAAGACAATAGCTCACATTTATATGGTACATTATATTTTACAAATCACTTTCCTCACAACAACCCTGTGAAATAGATATTGTTGCTCCTTTTGTTAAGTTCATTTTTACAGATAAGGAAACTGAAGATCAGAGAGTTTAAGTGACTTGGCCAAGGTTATAAAGCTATTAAGTGGCACTTAGATAAGTCTTGCATTTTAGTCCCAAACCCAGTATTCTTTCTACCTTATTACACTACTTATTTGTATGTGATAATAAATGACATTTATATATTCTTTGAAGTTTACAAATGGATTTCCCCACAACTATCCTGTGAATAAAATAACAACAACAATGAACACATAGGTTTACAAAATACAACCTATGTAATAAGTGTGCGGGCAATCCTCCAGAATCAGGTTCCACAATAGTCTGCTTAGGGCTTGGATTCCAGATATTCTATTTGACTCCATTCCCTACCCACTGAAAACCTTTTAGATCCAGCCATCAGAAATCATTTAGACCTTGTGACATAGTAAAAGCAAATCAATTTACTTAAAATAACAAGCATTAGGGTATTAAGAAAACATCGAATTGTATTAAGCCCAAGCACTGTTTTGAAGGGCCATATTCCTAGATGCTGGGGCTCCCACTTCTTCCAATCTACTTCCTAGCCCTGTTACATTCTCCAGGGCTGCCAGTTAGGGAGGAGATGGACAAAGGGAATACCATTTGCCAAGGATGAACACAGAAGGGTTTGTACTTGCATCCAGGTGTCTGGGTTGCAATGTAGTAGATCACTCATTGATCACACAGAGATAAATATATGCCGACCCTCTTTGCAGATGGCTGAGAGAGAATAGGATTAATCTACACATGCTGTCTTCTTATAGACAGAGCCAGACAGTCAACTAGTGTTTATTAAGCATCTACTATGGTCCAAGAACAGTCTTGATTGCTAGGGACAAAAAGAAAGGCAAAAACCAGCCCCTATTCTCAAGGAGCCCACAGTCTAGAATTGAATCTGTATAACTAGAAATGGGCTCAATACTATTACCCAGACATGGATCTTATCTTACTTATCTGCTTTAATAAGAGAAAGAAAAACTCCCTTCAAAATCAGCAAGACGCCACTCAGGAAGAACTTTCTTCCATGGCCATGGTAATTTTTGTGTTCTTTTTGAAAATCCCATTGCCACATGGTTAACCAATAGGAGTCTATGCTATGCCCCATGCCCATGCATCATCACATTTAATTCCAACAATGCTTTGCAAGTACCATAAGTATTGTTTCCACTCATTTTATAGATGGGAAACAGAGGCTAAAAAAGAGGAAATAGCTAACCTGGTGTTACACAGCTAGTACCAGACAGGACATAAGACTGGACTCCTGACTTCAGATCAAAAATTTTTTCCATTGCACTGAAGCTTTTGTACCATGTTGATATGGCCCCTACTATTCAGAAAGAAATGTGTTGTGAAGGAGATAATATTCATCTGCAGTAAACAATTAGAGGACAACGTGAGACCAGACCCCAAATCATGGAATCACAGAATCTCAGATTTGGGAGGGATGTCAGAGGACCACCTAGTCTAAACAATACCTGATCAAGAATCTTCCATCCAACTCATCTGGCAAATGGCCATTGAGTCTCTGAATGACTGCTTCTAGAGCAGTGCTTTCTATTTTTGGATAGCTTGAATTGTTAGCAAGTTTTTCCTTACATCAAGCTAAAATCTGGCTGTCTATGCCTTCCACCAATTATTTTTACTTCAGATCTCTGGACCCAAGCAGAACAAATCTAATTGCCCTTCCAAGTAATAGTACTTCAAATAGGCTTTTATGGCAGCTATCACATTCTTTTTCAATATTTACTAAATTTCCTCCTTTGACAATCTCTCTACTCCCTTCATCGTCCTAGTTGTCCCCACACTGGATACACTCAAGTTTGCCAATGACTGTCCTGAAATAAGGTGGCTCAAGTGGAACAGAATAACTCCATTGTGATTTCACCAGCACAGGGTAAAAAGAGCTCTACACCTCTCTGAATGCAGATTAATTCAGTTTTTTGGGTTTCATGAGACATTTGACCCACGTGGTACTTGTACTCAGTTAAAGGTCTTTTTTACACAAATGGCTGTCAAGCCATGCCTCTCCCATCCTGAGTCTCACCTTCTATGTTATGGGTCTTTTTTGACCCTTTAGTAGTTAGCATCTCCTCCCATCCAAAAAAGTTGCCTTGTTATCTATTTACTATAGACATATACAATATGTATGTATAAACATGTAACATTGTAACATGTCATATTGTGAATATGAATATATATAATATATGTATATATGCGTGTACACATATACACAAACACGTCTCCTGACAGAATTTTGAATTTGCTCTTTGAGGGCAAGGTCTACTTTATTTTTGATTTTGTATATCTCAGAGATTATCACAGTGCCTGGCACATAGTAGGCACTTTATAAGTGCTTATTTGAATGAATGACCTTGTACAGTTGAAGTTTATTTTTTGGACCCAAGTGTAGAACTTTACATTTGTTCTTACTAAATTTCGTTTTTATTAGAGTTAACTAACAGTTTCAACCGATCAAAAGCAAGCAAATTAAGGATACTATTGAAGTGACTTCATCCTGGAGTAGAGTTTGGAGTCCTTAGGTATCTCTAGTTAAGCCATAAGGCTATGATAAAAGAGGCTTTTATTTTCAGCCTTGAGTGGCTCATCTAACCCTTCTGCTAAGCCTCTTTGGGGCAGCTAGATGGCTCAGTGGACAGAACGCGGGGCCTGAAGTCAGGGATTCATCTTCCTGAATTCAAACCTGGCCTCAGACATACTAGCTATGTCACCCTAGGCAAGTCACTTAACCTTGTTTGCCTCAGTTTCCTCATCTATAGATGAGCTGGAGAAGGAAATGGCAAACCCCTCTAGTATCTTTGTCAAGAAAACCCCAAATGGGGTCATGAAGAGTTGGACGTGACTGAAACAATGGAACAACAACAAATTCAGATTTGACTAGTACTAGATGATTTCCCAGGTCCCTTTTAATTACTTGACTCAGCATTCTTTGAGCTAGCAAGATCTTTTTAGATCCTATGTCTGTCTCTCAACAAGTGAACCTAACCTTTTCAGTGTTGTATTATATGAAGATCTGATAAGTATTCTTTTGTGTGCCTTCATCCAAGGTAGTGGTAACATTTCTGAACAGTACAGTGTCAAAGAGAGATCCCTGAGATACTTCTAGAATTATACAGCACATTTCATAGGTCCCATGAGCATTTACAATATGGGCCAGAGGAGCAGGGAAGATATCACAGAGGACATAAGGCAAGAAAAATAGGGCAGAGAAAGTCAACCAAGAGAAAGGGAATAGATGCCCAAACAGGAATAAGATTGTATGCAGGCGATCACAAGGAGATAGGTCTGGCTGGAGTAAAAGATTCTTGTTAAAGATTCCTTGTAGAGAGGGTGAAAGAGACTGGGCTTTAATAAGTGAGACAAGATTATGGGTAGTCTTGAATGCCAGGTTGATGAAACAAAATATTGAGATGATTGGAATTGAGCATGGAAGATGGGTGAGTGAACAAGGTATAAGAGGGGCATCAACAGAAGAAATCCAAGTTGAAGATGATAGAACCTGTTGGCTGCCTGATACTGCTCTGTAAAACACTCCCTAATCATCATTGGCCCCCACCTCCACTCCCCCAACCATCTCCAGTGATAAACCCCAGGAGTGCACCCTGTCAGGTTGTGAATAAAGTTTAGCCAGTTTGGTTAATTACTCTGACACCAACTATAGTTAGCTACCAAGCAGCTAGAAAAAACTATCCTTAATGAGCATAGGAACACAAGCATATACACACACACACACACACACACACACACAACCCCAAAATAAACCTGCTCAATTAAAACTATCCATGGATGAACCAGCTGCTTGCCACAGATTACAGCCTCATGACAGACCCCCAAATCCAAGCAGGAGAGGCCTCCAAAGGGTCATCAAAAGGCTTTATTAGAGTAATTAAGCCTCCCTCCTGACAAGGGGGTGGAATGGTTTTCCTTAATTTTTCGCTAATGAAACTACAGCATGGGAGGGGCTGTCTTCCCTCTGAGCTCTTAGAGGTTTCTGGTGACTGAAAAAGGTTTGGGTTGCTTCTCAAAAAGCTCCCTCCCCCCACTCTTCCCAGCCAGCCAGTTCTCTCACCACCCTTCTGTTGCTGTGCAAATCTCGGCTTCCCATCCAAGACATTAGTGGAGGGGCTTATCAGATTTGCTCATTAAAGCCCCTGAAGAGTTAGACAGCAAAAACTCATTAGAAGAGATGGGCTGATGTGCATATTTGGGAAATACAGTATCTTGGCTATGAATGGGAGTGGGAGTCTTTTCATCTCCACTCCCTCAAATCAAACACACACACACACACACACACACACACACACACACACACACACACACACCCTTAGTCTGTTGAGAGAGACCCTGTACCTGTCCCATGAGTTGGATGGGTAGAAGGGATGATAATATGATGAAATGGTAGATTATTGGACAAGAAGATTGGGGATTTATGTTTCCAGGGCCAGCTACAAGCAGGTAAACACACATTTCTTAAGCACTTACTATGTGGTAGGCACTGTGCTAAGCAATGGAGTTACAAATAGATACAAAAAGAAAGATCTCTCCTGTCAAGGAGCTTCTGTTCTAAGGGGAGAAGGAAAGTCAATACGAGAAGAAGAGATGAAAATGGAGTAGGGATGGGAACAGAAGGCACCTGTGTGGGGCCATGACAGTCAAGTCCAGAGATAAAAGCACAGCCAGGAGGGGCAATGAAGCATGACTAGCCTGGGCCATTTCCTAAAATAGAGGCCATGGTAGAAGAATGTTCTAGGATGAAGAGGTCTCAGGAACTGAGCAAAGTTCCAGGTTGAGAAGGCAGTTAAGTCATAGTGATGAAATCTGAAGAAAGCCAGGAGAGGAACGAAGAATGATTGGCCTGGGTTCATCTCCAAAATGGTGGGCCTTGGTAGGAATTCACCATGGGAGAAGTGTGCAGGAATGGAAGTGTTCAGGGCTAGAAGACCCTACATGCTCTGTGGAGAATCACCTAGCATTTTAAATATAGGAGGAAGAGCCAGATCTTCACCTATAGCTGACCCAAAGCAAAATTTTGAAGGTGAAGTTTGCCTTTTAGTGTTCTCTTATGTCCCTTTTCAGGGCAGCTAGGTGATACAGTGGATGGAATGCCAGGCCTGGAGTTAGGAAGACACAACTCCTTGAGTTCAAATCTGGCCTCAGACACTTATTAGCTATGTGACCCTGGGCAAGTCATTGAACTCTGTTTGCCTCAGTTTCCTCATCTGTAAAATGAACTGCAGAAGGAAATGACAGACCACTCCAGTATCTTTGCCAAGAAAACCCCAAATGGGGTCACAAAAAGTCGGACACTACTCAAATTGACTGAACAACAACATCATCTCCCCTTTCAGTCTACGATCTCCCTGCTTCAAAGCCCTCTCTTCAAGGCCCAACTCCTGTTGGGTTAGTCCAGTGTTAACATCTGGACTTGGAACTAAACAGACCCAAGTAAGCAAGCATGCCAACCCTGCTACCTGTGCGGTCTTGGGCCAATCAGCATCCTACTAGGCTTTTATTCATTCATCTATAGAGTGAGGAGCTTGGATTAGATCATCTAGAAAGTCTTATCTAGCTCTGTCAATATACCCTCTCCCATCCTCATCCTCACTCTTCTGTCTAGACTTATGTGCCCTGTTCTTACCTATCCAAAGCTGGAGGTGACATCCTCATCCTCAGACTTCTAGTCCTTTAGACTTCTCCACACATATCTTATTCTGATTTGCGTAGAATGGTGCAAAGCCTAGGAGGCCACAAGTATAAGGATAAAGGCAGGAGGAAGCTTAGTTTTTGTGTTTGTTTGGGTATGTTTGCATGGCAAGACCCCAAAATTTGGAGGGTAGAAGCTAGAAACACAACTTCAGTGACATAGACACATATACACACATGACCTGGTAACTGTAAGATAATGATGATGATGATGATGATGATGATGATGATAATGTGGCATTTTATAATGCTTTAAGGTATACAAGTGCCATTATTTCATTTGATATTCATATTTTATATAACCCATGATCTCATTTGAATCTCACAGAGCCACTGGACATAGGATCCAGACTTGTTCTAGATGCCAACACAGAAATAGAGAATTCATTCCCACCAGAGGGACTAGACTAGTTCTACATCATTCCAGGAGGCAGAGCTTAGAACAAGAGGTGAAAGTTTCAAAGAAGAAAAGCTTTCTACTGTGGGAAGAAGTAAGTCCTACCATATTGTGCTAAACTCTAAGGCTGGATGAATCTTACAGAACCTCATGGTTGAAAAGAATCTCAGAGACCATCAAGTCCAACCAATATGTGGGTAAAATCAATCCTCTTTATGCAGTCACCAATAGGAGCCATCCATCTTTCATTGGAGTACTTTAGGTGAGAAGACCCCAAACCTGCTGCCAACTCCTGGCCACTTTGATAGGCTCTAACTGTTAGGAGGAGGCTTGGGACAATCCAGTCCAACAGTCACCCTAAAAAGAGCATTGCCTCTACCTGGCTGCCAACAAGGTGAACTTCACCTGAACTAAAACCAAAGCTTCATCTGTCAGTCACCTCCCATGTCTTTTTCACAAGGCTAGTAGATGAGGTCAAGGTCTCTTCCAACTTTTACTTGATGTGATTCTGAGATCTCCTAGAAATTGCAGAGGTGTGAGAAAGAATTCTTTGCATTTTCTCATTCACTTCACCTCAACTTCTCCCCATCTTTTCAGGTAAAGCTCAATGATTCCATGGAAGTTTGTTTTGGTTGTGAGCTTCTAAGAGAGAGACATGATATCTTCTTCTATGTCCTATTCTTAAAATTTGCACACAAAAAAGTAATTTTCTGTGCTTTCCTCTTAGTAGGTGATTAATAAATGTTTGCTGAATGAGTACAGTACCTAGCACATAGTAGGTGCTTAATGAATGTTAACTGATTGATTATTGACTGAATAGGGGAGCGGGTGTGGAGTAATCTGTAAAAGGTTGTAGAACTTCAAGACATTATTACATGTACAGGATAAAGTGAACTACAGTGTCCTCATTTCACAGTTCCATTCAAAGCTCTCTCTCTTTATGACTGTAATATAAGGGCATGAGGGTGGGGGGGAAGAGAGATTTCTTTATCATTAAAATCTGGATTCTGACTTTTCCCCCATTTTCTTGGTGACTAGCACAGTGCCACATTAAGCACTTCATAGATATGTTGGATTTAATTGTATTATGAAATGATTCAGTTCAAATACAGATATAAGGTAAACATAAATATGCTTAGAAAAGAGCTCATTTAGCTTATTCTGTGGTCCAGGCCACCACAATTGCCACTAGTTCTCATAATCAGATTGGCTCAGACAAATTTCCTGGGTTTTTGTTGTCCATAGACTAACAGATTCCCCTGTTCAGAGTGCTATGCTCCCTTGGGAACAGAAATGAGACCTTCTTCAGATTCAGATGTGGATGGGCAGGGTCCCACAGTGAGGCAGCAGCTCACAAAATGAGAAAGTATAGGGCAGCATCTCAACCCTGCTGGTGAGAATATCTCTGACTCCCACGTTCTGTCAGCTTCTGAAGAGCAAAGTCTAACAATGTTTCATGCAACAGTAAACTCCTTCAACCTAAACAGAGGCAATGAGTTAGAATAGGCTCACCAATGTCAAGGTTTGCTTGTAGATTCTTAGAGGTTCATTGCCTTCCTGGAAGAGTCAACTGACAAGAATTCATCCCAACTGCATGACTGCAGCTGCTTCTTCTCTTCTCTGTCCTCTGCCTGCATATTTGCATCCTTCCCATCCATCTTTGGAGCACCCTCACAACTGCATATTACAGTTGTAAATTACATAGTGCTACCAAAAGTTCCCCCTTCAGGTTTTTCTTCATTCTCCCACACACGCCCATATTCAGAATGCCACTGATGCAAGTATGCAGCTAAATTTTGATAAAATCTGCATCTTTCAGCCTCAGTTTCTTTATCAGGATGTTGTCCAAGACCTTCCAGCTCTGACTCTGTGCTCTTATTTTCCCATGGTGGTCCTTCAGTCCATATCCTTTCCAATGAAAATCTATTGAGACTTTGGTGCTTTCTGAAATGCAGAATTCTCCATTCTTCATATTCCATTGGCTCATAAGTTCATAAATTCATATTTTTGTCTTTTGAATTCCATAGAGACACCTGGCTTTATGTACTGGATATTCTAAAAGTCTTAGATCAGCTTCCTAAGACTTTGGAATGCCCTATGCAACAAGTGGAATGCTAAATGGATATTGCAATTTTATGGTAACTATCATTCACTCAATATTTGGGTTTACTTGTCTAATCTTTGGGACTGGCCAAAAATATCCAGGATGGCCTCTATGTGGGGCCCAAGTAGATCAAAAGTCTAGGATGATCCAGGAGCATCTTCATTTTAATCCAATCCCTTGGTTTACTGTATTGCTTTTAGGGTTTCTATTTCTTTTGAATCTCCTGACTCCCTGTCTTCTGGTACTTATTCTAGGTGTATAGGGTCACCATCAGACTTGCTTCTGGTATATCCATTAAACATAAACAAGGCATGAATGAATAAACATGTGATATATCTAGGGTGTGCTGATAAATGTTTGACAACTGGCTCTCCAAAAAAAACATGCATGCGCAACACATGTTTAAGTTTAATTGATGTTGTTTTCTCCATCACTTTCATAAGTCCAAACAATCAACAAAATAATAAGCCAAGTCTTGGTTTGTAGTATTTGCAAATGTCTAAGGTGTAAATGTTCAAACTGAAAATTTAATAATTGGATCTCTAGATCCATTCAAGGTGACTTTGGCACACTTGTGGATACAGTTAAAAATTTAAGCCATGGTCCCAATCTGCTGGAGATGGAAGACGTAGCAGGCATCACTTACTACCTGGTTTTGTGTATTCTACATGTCTGTTTACCTAATGATAGTACATGGTTATTAACCAAAGCTGTTTCTAATATAATTTTTTATTTCCTGTCAAACTGATCCATAAAAGTTGCCTTTTTATCTGTATCTATGTGAATTGGCAGTTTGTGGAACTATGTTGCTTTTCCATTCTGTCACTGAAATCAAAAGGTGCTTTTTACATGGAATTAAATAGCATGACCTTGGAAAAATAATACTCTCATGAAAAAAATGGAGTATTTCTAGGACTGGAAAATGAAATACGCTCAGTACCCTCAGTGGAACAATCAGTGCTCGAAGCAGAGGAAAGTTTTTTCTGAGATCTCTTTCCAATCAGTTCTTTAGTAATGATAGCAAGTCACATTTATATTGCACTTCAATTTTTTAAATTGTATCATTTATTTTGTAACATTCTTCTCTCTTTAAATTTTGAGTTCCACATTTTTTCTTTCTCCCTCTCATCCTCTCTTTCATTTGCTGAGAAAACAAACAATATGATGTCAATTATAGATGTGAAATGATGTAAAACATATTTCCATATCAGCCATGTTTCAAAAGTGGAAAGAAAATAAAAAAGTGAGAAAACTGTACTTCATTTTGCACTTAAAGTTTATCAGTTCTCTTTCTGGAGGTGGATAGAATTTTTTCATCATGAGTCTCTTGGAATTATCTTGGATCATTGTAGTGATCAGAGCAGCCAAATCTTTCACAGTTGATCACCACTAAAACATTGCTGTTACTGTGCACAATGATCTCACAGTTTTTCTTACTTCACTTTACATCAGTTCACATAGGTCTCGCTATATTTTTTAAACCATCCACCCCCTTGTCAATTCTCATAGTACTATAGTACTCCATCACAATCATATGCCACAACTTGTTCAGTCATTCCTTAGCTGGTGAGCATTCCCTTGATTTCTAATTCTTTGCCGTTGCAAAGAGTCACTATAAATATTTTCGTACATATAGGTCCTTTTCCTTTTTTTTTTTTTGGATCTCTTTGAGATATAGACCTAGTAGTGGTATTGCTGCATCTTACAATTTTATAGCCCTTTGGGCCTCATTCCAAATTGTTCTCCAAAATGATTATATCTGTTTACTACTCCACCAATAGGTCATTATTGTACCTTATTTCTCCCTCATCCCCTTCAACATTTTCCATGTCTGACAGGTGTGAAGTGGTATCTCTTGTTTTAATTAATCTTTATCTGACCAAAAGTGATTTAAAGAGCATTTTTTCACATGACTCTAGATAGCTTTGATTTCTTCTTCTGAAAATTGCCTGTTTATATCCTTTAAACATTTATCAACTGGGGAATGGCTCTTATTTTTATAAATTTGACTCAGTTCTATACTTGTTATATATTCGAGTTTTTGATATTACTTCATTATCTATGGTACCTTTCAGCATAATGTAATTTCCCCGATTATTCCTTTTAATTAGGTCTATGTTTACTTTTGCTTTGTCTGAGATCATGATTGCTACCTCTACCTTTTTTTTTAAACTGAAAGATATTAGATTCTACTCCAACTTTTTATTTTAATTCTCTCTGTGTGTGTTTCTATGGTGTGTCTCTTATAAACAACATATTCTTGGATTCTTCTTTACAATCCATTCAGCTATCCACTTCCATTTTATGGGTGATCTCAACCCATTCACATCCATAATTGTGATTACTAACTGTGCTTTCCCCTCCATCCTATTTCCTTTTGTTTCTTCTCTGTCTTTTTAACCTGTCCCACTTCAAAGTCTATTTTGCTTCTAACCACTGTCTCCTTTAATCTATCCTCCCTTTTATCACCTACCCCCTTTCTCTTATCCCCTTATCCTCCTATTTTCCTATTGGGTAAGTTACATTTTATACATAATTGAGTATATATACACACAAATCTCTCTCTCTCTCTCTCTCTCTCTCTCTCTCTCTCTCTCTCTCTCTCTCTCTCTCTCTCCTTCCCTCTTTGAACCAATTCTGATGAGACTGAGGTTTAATCATTGCCCTTCACCCTCCTTATTTCCCCCTCCACTGTAAAAGCTCTCTTTTGTCTCTTTTCTGTGAAAAAAAAATTTACCACTTCTACTTTTGCCTTCCCCCATCTCCCAGTGTATTCCTCTTTTTCACCCCTTCAGTTTTTTTGGAGATCATTCCAACCCAATCAGCTCATACCCTCTGTCTATATAGACAGAGGGCTGTCTGTATAAACTCCTTTTAACTGCCCTAATAATGATATGTATCATCTTCACATATAGGATTATAAACAGTTTAACATTATTGAGACCCTTATGATTACTCTTTCATGTTCACCTTTTTATGCTTCTTTTGAATCTTGTGTTTGAATTTCAAATTTTCTATTCAGCTCTGGTCTTTTCATCAAGGAATACTTGAAAGTCCTCTATTTCATTAAATATCCAGTTTTTCCCTAAACAATTATACTCAGTTTTGCTGGGTAGGTTATTCTTAGTTGTAATCCTAGTTCATTTGCCCTCTGGAATATTATATTTCAAACCCTCTGCTCCTTTAATATAGAAGTTGCTAAATCTTGTGTGATCCTGATGGTGGTTCCACAATATTTGAATTGTTTCTTTCTGGCTACTTGAAGTATTTCCTCTTTGACCCTGTGAGCTCTGGAATTTGGCTATAATATTCCTGGGAGTTTTCATTTTGGGATTTCTTTCAGGAGGTGATTGGTGAATTCTTTCTATTTCTATGTTACCCTCTGGATCTAATATATTGGGACATTTTCCCTTGATAATTTCTTCAAATATGACTAGGCTTTTTCTTTGAACATGGCTTCAGGTAGTCCAATACTTCTTAAATTATCTTTCCTTGTTCCATTTTCCAGGGCAGATTTTTTTTAATGAAAAATTTTACATTTTCTTTATTTTTTCCTTCTGTTGACTTTGTTTTATTGTTTCTTGATGTCTTGTGGAGCCATTATCTTCCACTTGCCTGATTCTAATTTTTAAAAAGTTTTCTTCAGTGAATTTTTGTACCTCCTTTTCTATTTTTTAAGGAATTATTCTTCAGTGAGTTTTTGTGCCTCTCTGACCATCAGGCCAATTCTGTTTTTTAAGGTGTTATTTTTTTCATTATATTTGTGTCTCTTTTTATTCTCTTTTCATAATTTTCTTGCTTCACTATCATTTCTTTTCCTGAGTTTTCCTCTGTTATTCTTATCTCTTTCTTAACTCAGGAATTCTTTCTGGGTTTGGGTCCAGTTAGCATTTTTTCTCTGAGGCTTTGTTTAAAACTACTTGCACATTGTTGTCTTCTTCTGATTTTATGTCTTGGTCTTCTCTGCATATTTAGTAGTTTTTCATGTTCAAATTCATTTTTTAATGTCACTTGCTCATTTTCCAGTCTATTTCTTGACTTTGAAATTTATGTTAAAGTTGGTCTCTGCTCATCTGGGGGTGAAGAGGCATTATCCAAAGCTTGAAGCTTTTTTGTTTGTGCTGCTGTTTTTAGAGCTATTTCTGGGGGTCTGCAAGTTTTCAGTGCTTCCAAAGTGGTGTGATGTGAGAGAGATGTGGTCACTGCTCTCCTGGTCTGTGCTCTAGTCTTTCCCCAGGAAGAGCCCCTGCTCCCTCATAGCCACAACCATTAGTGCTCCTCTTTTCCTTGGAACTGTGGCTAGGACCCCTGCTCCCTTGTGACCAACCCCCAGGTCTCCTCTTTGCCCTGGGACTATAACCCAGAACTATGTATGGGCAATAGAACTTCCAATCAATGTCATCTGTACCCAGTGCCAGAAAAAGTCCCCTATAATCTCTTTCTGGCCAGCTTTTTTCACTCCCTTACCATCTCTGGACTGAGAGTTCTCAAAGCTGCTGCTGTAGCCACTGTTACTGCCACCACTTGTGTAGGCTCTGGACAGGCCTCCACACCAGTGTCATGAACTTCTCCTGCTGACCTCCTAAATTTTCTTAGGCTGGAAAAATACCTCACCTTGACCTTTTGTTGGCTCTGTGGCTCCAAAATTTTATTTGAAGTGTTATTTTAAAGTTGTTTGAAGGGGAATGTGGAGAGAAGGAGAATGTGGAGCTGGGTTGCCTCTAATGCCATCTTAGCTCCTATATAACACTCTAAGATTCATAAAGTGATTTCCTCACAACAATCCTGTTTGGTAGATAATACAAATATTTTTAGGCCCATTTTACATGTAGGCAGTCCAGCCCAAAGCCTGGGATTTTGTTACTAGTCATTTTATGTATGGGAAAGGAGGGTTTAGAACAAAAGATTTGAGTCAGAGCCTAATGGTGACCTCTATTTCCCCCTCCTTTTTTTTTTAACCTTCATGTTCATGGAAACCCAGAAAAGATCTTGGAGACTAAGGGAAACCAAAATACCTCAGACTCTTTGCATTTTTCGGGGGTGGTGGTGGTGGTGGTGGCAATAATATAACCCTAGAAATGACTTGAAGAATGAATGCAGGTTGGAAATCGGGAACTGTTTAGAGTTAGAGGGTCTTTCTAATCCTGAGTCAGATAGAGGCTCAGTGCAGGGACTTTGATATTACTGGCAGGAAGAAGTTAGTTCAAAAGACAGACTAAATGCCTATGAGTTCTAATTTAGGTACTTGTTGTTCCAAAAAGTCTTACTGACTGAAGTTAAGATTCTGGGAAATGATAGTCCTCCCTCCTAATGGAATGAAAGCCATTTTTTCTCCTAGCATGTGCTAGCCAGACTTTCTTTCTTTCTTTCTTTCTTTCTTTCTTTCTTTCTTTCTTTCTTTCTTTCTTTTTTTCTTTCTTTCTTGTTGGATTATTATTTCAAAGAAGTCATGGCACAGCTAACCCCTCCTCTTATGGAAAAGATGTAACACCTTAGCTAAATATTACAACTAAGTTCAAGTAGATAGCATCAGTGAGAACAACCCAGAAAAGAGATAAATTCATGAGGAGAAACAGGGACATGATGGATACCTAGCAGCAAAGCTCAGCAGAGAGTCAAATGATGGCATACTGGTGGCCCTATAGAATTGGAGACATGGACCATGTGTTCCCTTTGTTTGTACCCTTCTATGTGTAGTGTTGTGTGTATTCATTTCTACTCAAGGTTTTCACAGGATCCAAGATCAAGGGAGACAGTGTGATGTATGTGATAGAGAGCTAGCCTTGAAAGTAGCCTAGAAGACCTGAGTTCCTGTCCTGCTTCTGACCTATACTTGTTGTGTAACTCGGGGTAAGTCACTTGATCTCTCAGTACTCTAGGAAATTCTCTAAGTCTCAGAGAAGATGTCTACCTATATCAATAGAAAAGAGTTCCCTCACTCAAGACTGTCCTGTATCCTTGAGATTACAAGGCCAGCCGGTGCTTCTCTCTATCCATAAATCATAGGATTATATCTCTAGATCTGCAAAGGACCATCCAGTCTAACTCCCATTTTACAGAGGAGGAAGTCAAGGTCAAGAATAGTTACATGACTTGGCCAGAGTCATGTTAATAGTAAGTATCAGAAGCAGGATTTGAAGCCAATCCTTGTGATTCCAAAGCCAGTGCTTTGGTATGTGGGGTTAGGGAAAGAGGAAGGAAGAGGGTGCCCTAGGTTTGTGAGAAGAATATTCTACTTCTACTTTTACCATTCTCTTTTATTAAATATGCTGCATCCTTTGACTGACAAATAAAAGCAAACTGGTCTATAGTTATAGTGAGTTATGGTTTTTAGTGTGCACAGATCCACAGAGTACCTTAAACTTGAGGATCACTTTTTGGAGGGTCTCATTAGTGAAATAATATGCCCATAGGTACTACAGACAGAGAGGGGCATTGAGTCTCAGAAAGGTTAAATGGTGTTCCCAAAGACTAGCAAAACTAGCAAATGTCACTAAAATTCAAACTGAGGTCTCCCGTCTCCAAATCTAGGACTTCTTTCCCCATACCATGAGTCTATCTTTAAATTCTGTGGAAAAATGTTATCTTACTAACTGTGTCAGGCTATGCAGTGGGAGATGGGGGCTCGTGGTCAGTGGAAATAGTTTCAGGTGCTGAATAATATCTATAGCATTCCAAAGAAAGGGAAGGGAGCTGGGATATCACCCCAAGTAAGGCACTGGCAGCTGAGACGCAAAGATAGAAATGGGAGGGACACAGATAGAAGAACCAATGTAAAGGGGAATGGCACAAAAATCAAACTGCTAATAATCAGGAAGGGGCAAAGCTCAGAAATAGGCAGAGAGATAGGCTGCCTGCTCATCACAGTACATGCCCCTGCTGTAGTTTCCTCTTAGCAGAAAGGGGAGCCAGGCTGACCACTTCCTTCCCAGCCTTTGGAATAGCCCATGGGGGATTAAGGGATCCAGACATGCAGGGAAATGAAAGTATAGAAAACACTGGATTCCTGGAAAGCCAAGCCACCTGGCAGTTCAAGGCAGAGTTCAAGCCTATCCATTTCCTATCATGTTGTAGATGCCTTTGAGAACCCTGCCAGGGCTCAGGGGCACAAGCATAAAGAAAGACGGACAACTTAGCTTTGAGACAAACAACTGTCTGAGACAAACAACCTGCTTCCATCTTGGCTCCTGTCCCCAAATACTGCTGACCCCATATTATGCTTGGGATGGCTGTTCTGACTATGGTTTTCTCAGCTCACCCTCAGGAATTGTCTCTCAGTACTCTCCTCACATTCCAGTTTCCCAGACATTTCAGAAATCTGTGTCTCCTATTGCCGCCTATTTCTAGCCTAGCCTATATCTACTTATGACCATAATTTTCTTGAGTCCTCCTCATGCACACTCACCTCCCTTCTTGTCTCGGCAGAATCCCTCAGATGGACTCCTCTACCTGCCCCCTGTTTCCCCATTGCTGTTATACCATTATCTAGCTCCTGGCCCTCATAAAGATGTGTCCCACAAGTCCCGGGATTCCAGCCCCTACTCTGAAAATTCATTTTTCCATCAAACTTGTGGGCATGGAAAATCAGGCAGTGACCCTCAATGTTAGGCAAGTAGGTGTCAGGCTGTAGGCATTGGGCTTCCCTCTTCGTGCAGAGTTTATGCAGTTACACAGAGAAAAAACAGACCTCCTGGGTCCCATGCCCACATTTGTAAGAGTTTGTAAGAGGACAAATTTGCCTGGAAATACAGAGTAGTGGATAGAGCAAAGGTCTTAGGCTCAAGAAGACCTGGTCTGACTCCTTAGTTACATGATCCCAATCAAATCAGTTAACTCCTGGGCCTCAATTTACTCCAAGGTCCCTTCTAGCTCTAAATTTGTAATCCTAGGATTCTATGAATTAGAGCAGCTCCCTTGCCCTAAGTCTCTGCTAAATAATGGTAGCAAACTGAAGACCTCTCAAGCATTTTTACGTTCTAATATCATGATATACGGTTTTAATATTCCAATAGAATGGAAACTCATTGAAGGCAAGGATTGTTTTACATTTTTGTTTTTGTATCCCCAGCACCTAGTAAGGTCCTTGCAAATAAATAATCACATTGAAAAGTACTTATTGAATTACTGTCCAAGTCAAGCTAAACGTGGCCCTGAATACAAACAAGCTAAGCTAAAGCTCCTTTAGTTTTAATTATTAGGTCTAGGAGCCTGCTGGACCACCCCCAGTATGATTGAAGGTACCTCACTGCCTGCCAAAAGTCTAATGGTTACATTCAGGGGATCTGAAGAATTTTTGAAAACTCCCTTAAGGTAGAGGCTATCAACTGGCTTGTCCAGTAGTTCTGATAGATCAAAGAATCCAATGTAAACTAGCATAGTGATTCTAGTGTCTTTTGGGTGCTAATCTAGGACTTGGCTATATACTGAGGTAAGTGCTCTTGGGTCAATTTCTTAAAGAGCTGCCAATCTGTGACTGACTCCCCAGTCAAGGTAGCCCCAATACTCAATCCTGATCCAAAAATGCCTCAGAATGAAAGATGGTATCCATTCCCAAATCATGTTGGCTCAATCTGTGTACTATGCATATTCAAATCTTGCAGGGACAGTCCTACGCTTGACTCAGTGGAAGCCAGTCAGATGGGAAGAAGGAAGGGCTGACCTCAGCATGTATCCATAATATGGACACATTAGGGAAGGGAAATCCATGCCCTCTCCTACAGGAGGTGGGCAGCATGCTTCATCATAAGTCCTCCAGAGTTACATTCATCAATGAATTGATCAGAGTTCTTAAAGCTTTCAAAGTTGTCTTTGAAACCACACTTTCAAAGTGTGGTTATTATTGTATAAATTATTGTCCTTGCTTTGCTCACTTCACTGTGCATCAGTTCATAGAAGTTTGCCCAGGTTTCACTGAAACCATCCTTTTTTAGCATTTCTTGTGCTGCAATAGTATTCCATCAATCACTCAATCAATAAATATTTATTGAGTATGTACTATGTGCCAGGCAGTGTGCTAAGCACCAAGCTATTCCATTATATTAATATACCATAGTTCTTTCATCTAATCCCCAACTGATGGGCACTCCCTCAGTTTCCAGTTTGTTAATACAAACCTACTATAAACATTTTTTGCACATATGAGTCCTTTTCTTCTTTCTTTGATCTTATCAGGATATAGGCTTAGTAGTAGTATAGCTGGGTTCAGTTTAATGACTTTTGGGGCATAATTCCAAAGTGCTTTTCAATTGTTGTACCAAGTCAAAGCTCTGCCAATACTGCATTAATATGCCCATTTCCCCATACCCCCGCCAAAAATTTGTCATTTTTCTTTTTTGTCAGCTTTGGCAATCTGATGGGTGTGAGGGAGAACCTCAGAGTTTCTTTAATTTGAATACCTCTCATTATTAGTGATTTGGTTCTCATGTGATTACTGATAATGTGGATTGCTTCCTTTGAAAACTGGCTGTTAATATCTGTTGACTATTTATCAATTGTTAAAATACAGCTTTCAAGTACTGCCTTCTTTGATAAAAGTTCTTCACCTGGGATGGGGAGGGGCCTGTGAACTTGGGGAAGGGAAAATTATATCTTTATTTTCACTCACCTCTAACTGGCATTTAGCATTTTCTTCAATTATTTCAAAATATGATTTTGAGTAAGACTCCATAGGCTTCATCAGACTGCCAAAGGGGTCTATGATACAAAACAGGGTCCATGACAGAAAAGTAAGAAGATTCAATGGGAAGCTTATTCCTAATTACCCTATTGCCTTCCAACTACTGGTGCTCACCCTTCCAAACTATCTTGTCTTTCTTCCTTCCCTCCTTCTTTTCTTCCTTCCTTTCTTCCCCTCTTTCTTCCCTTCCTTCTCTCTCTCTCTCTCTCTCTCTCTCTCTCTCTCTCTCTCTCTCTCTCTTTCTTTCTTTCTTTCTTTCTTTCTCTCTCTCTCTCTTTCTCTCTCTCTCTCTCTTCCTTCCTTCCTTCCTTCCTTCCTTCCTTCCTTCCTTCCTTCCTTCCTTCCCTCCTTCCTTCCTTCCTTCCTTCCTTCCTTCCTTCCTTCCTTCCTTCCTTTATTTCTTTCCTTCTTTCCTTCATATAAAGGCAGCTTGAGATAGTGGATAGAAAACTGACCTTGGAGCCAAGAAGACCTGGTTTAAAACCCTGCCTCTGACACGTACTGACTGTGTGACCCTGGGCAAGTCACTTAAGTTCAGCATTCATGGCAACTCTCTAAGACTGTGATTGATAAAGAATGTGTCAAGTTGCATGAGGAGAGTTTCCTGTACTAATTAAATCACAGATCTAGTTAGTCCCTATCCACTATCTGTGTGTGTGTGTGTATATATATATATATATATATATATATATATATATATATATATATATATATATATATGGTATATACATGGGTATCCACATGCATATATATGTACAAAATGTATACACACACAAACACATAGGTGCATGTATGTACATATATGTATACATACACTCATATGTCAACATGTTATCTCTCCTGGTAGAATGTAAGATCCTTGAAGGAGGGAACTATATTTCAATTTTTGTCTTTGTAGTCCTAGTACTTAGCAAAAAGACTCTTAATAAACCCTTGAAGATTGATTAATTGATTGAAGAGGGGGCAGCTAGGTGGAGCAGTGGATAGAGCACCAGCCCTGGATCCTAGAGGACCTGAGTTCAAATCCAGCCTCAGACACACAACACTTAGTAGCTGTGTTACCCTGGGCAAGTCACTTAACCCGCTGCCTAACCAAAATAAATAAATAATTGATTGATTGAAGAAGAGCTTGCATCTTAGTGACTAAGCCCTAATCATAGTTACCACCCATGACTTATATTCCCCTCCCTTGACTTTGGACAGCTTCCACCATCTCAGCCAAGGTACAGTTTTTATGCATCTGTCTGATAACATCATTTATACTGTGAGGCCTATGTAATTCTTCTTTTTGAGGGAGTACAACCTGCTCATGGCTATCATGGATGTTTACATTGGCTTTTGGGTGACCTGTAACTTTATCTTTTAATTTTAAAATTGTTTTATTGATTTCTTTCCCCCAAAATTTACAAATTCCATTCTTAATAAAAAAAAAAACCCTTTTTAACCAAATTTACAAGTTTCCACTTTAAATTTTACAAATATATCTTTTGCTCCTTCCTTGCCCAGAAAATTATCCCTTGTAGCAAATATAAAAAAGACAAGAAGCAGCTGAAAAAAACCCTAATGATTACATCACCCCAGCTGAACAGTATACTGCAATTTTGATTCTTTGACGTAGCACTAAGCCCTAAGAAAATTGCCCCAGAAAGTTGGACATGATCACTCTACTTATAAGACAAGGGATGGTGATCCTTTTGGGGCAATGCAGTGGGAAGTCTAAATGATGGTAAATAAACCAATGACTCCTGCCTAAGATCAGAGTGAAGCAGGATGTAGAATGCCTAAGATGTCTGGAAGAAATAATATGAGCCATAAGGTACTGTAGGTACGCACCATTCCCCAAGGTCTTAATTCTTCTAACAACAAAGCTTAGATTTGACTCATTATAAGTTTCTATATGATGCTATCTTTTTTTTCCTTCTAAGTCAATCAAAAAGCACCTAGCAATCTAGGCACTGTTGTAAATCTGAGTTTCTGACACCCTCTCAGAAAGAGAAAGAGGACATAGGGAGTTAAAATTTTTCCTTACATTATCTCCTGAAACAGCAAACAACCCTTCTTTAGCTGTTCATTTGTTTGTTTTGTTTTAAGGCTAAAAATAAATAGTACTTAAATGCATTGACTAGGAGTGCTCAGGGATCTATAATTCCACTGGTGTGAGTATTCCCTTTGCTAATGCAGTCTGAAACTACTTTATGCCTTAGAAGAAAATCTTCATGAATTGCTGCTGATGGGGAAAAATAGTCGCTGGGTCTCACCCAGCTGCCAACCATTTGGCAGTGTGTGTTTCAGAACACAGCTAGGCTGGCTTTTTGATGAGAGACACACAGTATACCACCAGGTCTGTACCTTAGACCTTTCCATTTTTGTCAGACTTGATGCGTTCCACTGGTGTATCAATAAAAAACCCAGGGTCACCCCCATGCCCAAGATGAGTCATAGAAGTAGGCTTTTAGTAGAAGGCTGGGAAACATACAGTGGGTCAAATAGCAGACCACAGGAAAATGTGCAAGAGGTTCTATCCAATTAATTCTGATTGTACTATCAAGAATTGCAGAATCTCAGAGTGGGAAGAGACCAGAGATGCTACTGAATAGGAATTCAGCCTACAGTGTAGCCTGTCAACTTCTGTTTGAGAACCTCCAGTGATGAGCATCTCACTACTTCATGAAGCAATTCACATTACTTGCTAGGTCTTTTCTTTTTCTTAGTATTTAGTTAAAATATAGCCCTTCAAAATTTCTACTCATTCCTACATGCTCTGCCTTCTGGGGTGAAGTACAAGCTTTCTATATAACAATCTTTCAAATAGTTAAATATGGTTATCATTCCCCTCCTTATCCCAAATTTAATCTTCTCTTATCTTGACCAAAAAATCTTCAGTTCTTTCCATCAAATTTTCTTTGAGAGGCTCTATGTTCCCCTAACCCTTTTGTTCACATTATGCTTGGTTCTACTCCGGTTTGTCAAAGTCCTGCTGAAAACTTTGGTGGCCAGAAAAGGACATAATATTCCTAATGTAGTCTCATAAGACCAGTGTGTAGAATAATTGTAATCTCCCTCATTCTGGAAGCTACTCATCTATTCATGCCATCTATAATGCCTGTGTGGTCATAGAAAAGCCACTTAAATTATCTTTGCTGCCAAGCAATTCTCAAAGGCTTATGATTGCAACTGAGTTACCGGTCTATCTCAGGAGCCTGAGTGTTCTCAGCGGGAAGTTCCCCCTTTGAAGAATTCATGGATCTTCCCCATCCCCAGCTTTGCCCACATATTGCTTTAGTGTTTTTGGATGGTACATCACACTAATGGCCAATGTCGAGCCTGTAAGCCACAAACCCCACCACATCCAGAACTGTTTAACACCAGCAAAAGCCTCATCTATTCTGAACTTGCACGGTTGATTTGGGGAATCCAAGTGCAAGAATTTACATTTTTTTCCAATTAAATTTCATCTAATTAGATTTCATTGAGTCTAATAACTAGAAGTTTAAATCTTAATGTTCCTCTAGTCTAGACTGTCTTACTTTTCTATTGCATCCACAGTGCTTAGTACAATGCTTCTCACTTAAACATTTCATAAATGTTCATTCTTTTATTTTCTCATTCATTCATTCAATAAGCTCTCCCTATCAACTTTGTGTCATCAGCAAATTTGATAAGCATGACACCAATGTCTATCCAAATTGCTGAAAAACTTTTTGAATAGCATAGAACAAACGCCATATCACTGGGACATTTAGGTAGAGTTCTCCATCCATGTTATCATTGATTCAGCAACCAAAACTCTAAGCCCAGCTGTTAAACCACTTGTAAATACACCTAATTGTACTTAAGAGAGCCCACCTCTTTTCATCTCATCCAAAAGAATAGCATGAAAGACTTTTTCAAATGCTTTCCTAAGATCCAATTATATTATGACAACATAATTCCCCTGATGTAATAGGTTAATAATTTATTATTATTATTATTATTATTGTAATCAACATAACTAGCATTTATATAGTACTCTAAGGTTTGCAAAGTGCTTTAAAATATTATTGTAAAAGAGATCATAAAAAGAGAAAAGGTCCCACATGTACAAAAATATTTATAGCACCTTTTTTTTTGTGGTGGCAAAGAATTAGAAATTGAGAGGATGCCCATCAATTGGGGAATGGTGGAACAAGTTGTGGCATATGAATGTAATAGAATACTATTGTTCCATAAGAAATGATGAGCAGGCAGATTTCAGAAAAACCTGGAAAGATGTCTATGAACTGATGCTGAGTGAAGTGAGCAGAACCAGGAGAATACTGAACACAGTAATAGCAACATTGTGTGATAACTGATTTTGACAGACTTAGCTCTTCTGAGCAATGCAATGATCTAAGATAATTCCAAAAGACTCATGATGGAAAATGCCATCCATTTCCAGAAAAAGAACTATGGAGTCTGGATGCAGAGTGAAGCAAACTATTTGCTCTCTCCCTTTTTTCTTTCTTTTGGTTTTTCTCTTTTGTTCTGATTCTTCTTTCACAACATGACTCATGTGGAAATATGTTTAATATGATTGTACATATATAATCTATATCAGATTGCATGCCATCTTGGGAGGGAGGAGGAAAGGGAGAGAGAAAATTTAGAACTCAAAATCTTATACAAGTGCATGTTGAAAATTAAAAAGTAACTAATAATTTTTTAAATCAAGGGTTGGGAGGAGGTGATTCCCATGATTCTTTTCAGTTTTAACACTGTTCAACATAGGAACATTTTTTTTTGTTTGTTTAGGCAATTGGGGTTAAATGACTTGCCCAAGGTCACACAGCTAGTAAGTGTTAGGTGTCTGAAGGCTGGATTTGAATTTAGATCCTTCTGACTCCAAGGCCAGAGCTCTATTCACTGTGCCACCTAGCTGCCCAAGGAACATTATTCTTTTTTTTTTAAATTTTATTAATTTATTTTGATTTATCAACAATCACTTCCATATGCTTTTGAGTTTAAAATTTTTCTCCCCCTTCCTCCCCACCACCCTCCCCAAGACGGTGCACAATCTCATATAGGCTATACATTTACATTCCTATTAAACATATTTTTACATTAGTGAAGTTGTAAGTAAAAATTAAAACCAATAGGAGGAACCCTAAGAAAGAGGAAACAAAACTCAACAGAAGGGGAAAAAAAATGATAGTGATTCCACTTCCATACTTCTTTCTGTTGATGTGGATAGCATTTTCCATCACGAGGCCTCTGGGGATGACTTAAATGCTTGTAACGCTGAGAAAGGTTAAGTTTATCAGTATTAGTCATCACACAACATGGATGTTATTGTGTACAACGTTTTCTTGGTTTGGCTCACTTCACTCAGCATCAGACCATACAAGTCTTTCCAGGTTTTTCTGAAGTCGACCTGCTCATCATTTCTTATAGCACAATAGTATTCTATTACATTCATATACCACAACTTGCTCAGCCATTCCCCAATTGATGAGCATCCTCTCAATTTCCAATTCTTTGCCACCACAAAAAGAGCTGCTATGAATATTTTTGAACATGTGGGTCCTTTTCCCATTTGTATGATCTCTTTGGGATATAGCCCTAGAAGTGCTATTGCTGGATCAATGTTGCCCGCAACCAGATTGTACACCGAACGGAGAGGCGTGAAATAACTTATGACATGGGCCAGGCGGAGTAGAATTACTGACTCATTTTATTCATCTGAGGGCACAGAATATATAGGGAAGATCTAGCCTAACTTCAAAGAGTCCTCCCCGTGAGATACTCCCCAGAACATCTGCTGAGGATGTAACAATCATGAATTTCCTCCTTATCAGGGTTCCTAGATTGGGCTGTAGATTCCAAGGTTTTCCCAGGTGCCTAGGCGCTACCTGCATAGAGGAGTAAATACGTAAATTAAGGTTCAAAGAGAGAGAAAGGATATCTCAGAGACCTCTTTATCAGGAAGGAATTTGGGGAGCCGTACCACTTAATCCTTGAGCCCTTTGGGGTGAAAGCCTGAGCAGAGGTCAAACTCTGCCTTGGATCTTAAACCCTTATCAGACTCTTAAGATCATCCCTCAACAGATCAAAGGGTATGTACATTTTTATAGCCCTTTGGGCATAGTTCCAAATTGTTCTCCAAAATGGTTGGATCATTTCACAACTCCACCAACAAAGAATTAGTGTTCCAATTTTCCCACATCTCCTCCAACATTTATCATTTTCCTGTTTTGTCATGTCGGCCAATCTGATAGGTTTGATGTGGCACCTCAGAGTTGTTTAGATTTGCATTTCTCTAATCAATAATGATTTAGAGCACTTTTTCATATGACTATAGATGGCTTTAATTTCTTCATCTGAGAACTGTCTATTCATATCCTTTGACCATTTATCAATTGGGGAATGGTTGTAGTCTTATAAATTTGTCTTAATTCTCCATATATTTTAGAAATGAGGCCTTCATCACAGAAACTGGTTGTCAAATTCTTTCCCAATTTTCTACCTTCCTTCTAATCTTAGTTGCATTGGCTTTGTTTGTGCAAAAACTTTTCAATTTAATGTAATCAAAATTATCTATTTTGCTTTTCGTAATGTTCTCTATCTCCTGTTTGGTCATGAGTTCTTCTGTTCTCCATAGATCTGATAGGTAAACTATTCCTTGTTCTCCCAGTTTGCTTATAGTATCAGCCTTTATATCTAAATCATGAACCCATTTTGACTTTATTTTGGCATATGGTGTGAGATTTGGGTCTATGCCTAGTTTCTGCCATACTCTTTTCCAGTTTTCCCAGCAGTTTTTTTCAAAGAGTGGTTCGTGTCCCAGAAGCTGAGGTCTTTGGGTTTATCAAATAATAGATTACTATAGTAATTGACTACTGGCTCTTGCGTATTTAACCTATTCCACTGATCCACCACTCTATTTCTTAGCCAGTACCAAGCAGTTTTGATGATTGCAGCTTTATAATACAATTTAAGATCTGGAGTTGCTAGGCCACCTTCCTCTGCATTTCTTTTCATTAGTTCCTTTGATATTCTGGACCTTTAGTTCTTCCAAATGAATCTTGTTATTGTTTTTTCTAACTCTATAAAACAATATTTTTGGTAGTTTGATTGGTATGGCACTGAATAAGTAAATTAGCTTAGGTAGGATTGTTATTTTTATTATATTAGCTCAGCCTACCCATGAGCAGCTGATGTTTTTCCAATTATTTAGATCTGATTTTATTTGTGTGAGAAGTGTTTTGTAATTGTGTTCATAGAGTTCCTGGGTTTGTTTCAGTAGGTAGACTCCTAAATATTTTATAGTGTCTACAGTAAGTTTAAATGGGATTTATCTATCTATCTCTTGCTGTTGGGCTTTGTTGGTACTATATAGAAATGCTGATGATTTATGTGGGTTTATTTTATAGTCTGCAACTTTGCTAAAGTTGTTTGTTATTTCAAGTAGTTTTTTATTTGATTCTCTAGGATTCTTTAAGTATAGCATCATGTCATCTGCAAAGAGTGATTGCTTTGTTTCTTCTTTGCCTATTCTAATACCTTCAATTTCTTTTTCTTCTCATATTGCTAAAGCTGTTTCCAGCACAATATTGAATAACAGTGGTGATAATGGACATCCTTGTTTCACCCCTGATCTTATTGGAAATTCTTCTAGCTTGTCCCCATTACATACAATGCTTGCTGAAGGTTTTAGATAGATGCTATTTATTATTTTAAGGAAGACTCCATTTATACCTATGCTTTCTAGTGTTTTTAATAGGAAGGGGTGTTGTATTTTGTCAAAAGCTTTTTCTGCATCCATTGAGATGCTCATGTGGTTTCTGTTGGTTTTGGTGTTGATATGCTCAATGTTGCTGATAGTTTTCCTAATATTGAACCAACCCTGCATTCCTGGTATAAATCCTACCTGGTCATCATAGTGTATTATTCTTGTGATAAGTTGCTGTAATCTATTTGCTATATTTTGTTTAAAATTTTTGCATCTATATTCATTAGAGAAATTGGTCTATAATTTTCTTTCTCTTTTGACTCTTCCTGGTTTAGGTATCACACCATATTTGTATCATAAAAAGAATTTGGTAAGACTCCTTCTTCACCTATTTTCCCAAATAGTCTATATAGTATTGGAATTAATTGTTCTTTAAATGTTTGATAGAATTTGCATGTAAATCCATCTGGCCCTGGAGATTTTTTCCTAGGGAGTTCATCAATGGCTTGTTCAATTTCTTTTTCTGAGATGGGGTTATTTAAGTATTTTACTTCCTCTTTGTTAATCTGGGCAATTTATATTTTTGTAAATATGTATCCATTTCACTAAGATTGTCAAATTTGTTGGCATATAGTTGGGCAAAATAATTCCTAATTATTGTTTTAATTTCCTCTTCCTTGGTGGTAGCTTCCCCTTTTCATTCTTGATACTAGTAATTTGGTTTTTTCTTTTTTTTTAATTAAATTAACCAAAGGTTTATCTATTTTATTTTTTTTCATAAAACCAGCTCTTAGTTTTATTTATTAGTTCAATAGTTTTCTTAATTTCAATTTTATTAATTTTTCCTTTGGTTTTCAATATTTCTAATTTGGTGTTTATTGAGGATTTTTAATTTGTTCTTTTTCTAGTTTTTTTAGTTGTATGCCCAATTCATTAATCTCCTCTTTTTCTATTTTATTTATGTAAGCATTTAGAGATATAAAACTTCCCCTAAGAACTGCTTTGCTGCATCCCATAAGTTTTGGTATGTTGTCTCATTATTGTCATTCTCTTGAATGAAATTATTGATTGTTTCTATGATTTGTTGTTTGACCCAATCATTTTTTAGGATTAGATTATTTAGTTTCCAATTATTTTTTAGTCTATCTTTCCATGGCCCTTTATTACATATAATTTTTATTGCATCATGATCTGAAAAGGATGCATTTAATATTTCTGCCTTTCTGCATTGGATTGTGAGGTTTTTATGCCCTAGTACATGGTCAATTTTTGTGTATGTGCCATGTACCTGAGAAAAAAGTATATTCCTTTCTATCCCCATTCAGTTTTCTCCAGAGGTCTATCATACCTAACTTTTCTAATGTTCTATTCACCTCCTTAACTTCTTTCTTGTTTATTTTGTGGTTAGATTCTAGTGAGAGGGGGAGGTTCAGGTCCCCACTAGTATAGTTTTGCTGTCTATTTCTTCCTGTAACTCCCTGAACTTCTCCTCTAAGAATTTGGATGCTATACCATTTGGTGCATATATGTTTAGTAATGATATTACTTCATTGTCTATGGTGCCTTTTAGCAGGATGTAGTTTCCTTCCTTATCTCTTTTGATTAGATCTATTTTTGCTTTTGCTTTGTCTGAGATCAGGATTGCTACCCCTGCTTTTTTTACTTCAGCTGAAGCATAATATATTCTGCTCCAGCCTTTTACCTTTACCCTGTATGTGTCACTCTTTTTCAAATGTGTTTCCTGTAAACAACATATTGTAGGATTATGGTTTTTAATCCATTCTGCTATCTGTTCCATTTTATGGGAGAGTTCATCCCATTCACATTCACAGTTATGATTACTATCTGTGTCTTTTTCTCCATCCTTTTTCCCCATTTATGCTTTTCTTTCTCCTTTCTCCTTTCCCCCTTCACTAGTGTTTTGCTTTTGACCACGCCTCCTTCAGTCCCTCCTTTCCTTATTATCCCTTTCCCTTTTCTTCCCCTTTCTTACTGCCTCCCTTTCTTCCCCCTCCCTTTTCTTTCCCCTTTTCCCTCCTACTGCCTATAGGGCAAGTTAGATTTCTATACCTAACTGATTATGTTATCCCTTCTTGAGCTAAATCTGATGAGAGTAAGGTTCAAACAATGCTCACCCCCCCCTTCTTTCCCTCTGCTGTAATAGGATTTTGTGTCTTTTCCTGTAATGTAATTTACCCTTGTCTGCCTCCTCCTTTCTCAGTACATTTTCTAAGATCAGATTGATCCACTTTTGGATCCATTTAACCCACTTGATTAGATTTTTTTTTATCATTACATCAAAGTCAACTAATATCCACCCCTTTATGTATACTCCTTTAACATGGTGTAATAACAATACAGTTCTCAAGGTTGCAAGTGTCATATTCCCTTGTAGGGATTAAACAGCCCCTTATTAACAACATATTGTATCTTTCTGTCCCATTTACCTTTTTATGTCTTCTTGAGTTGTACTTGAAGATCAAATTTTTTGTTGAGCTCTGGTCTTTTTATCAGGAAGTTTGGAAGTCCTCTATTTCATTGAATATCCATCTCCTCCCTTGAAAAATGATGCTCATTTTTGCTGGGTATTGATCCTTGGCTGCATCCAAGCTCCTTTGCCTTATGGAATATCATGTTCCATGCCCTGCGGTCTTTTAATGTAGAAGCTGCAAGTTCCTGTGTAATCCTGACTGTGGTTCCATGATATTTAAATTGTTTCTTTCTGGCTGCTTGCAGCACCTTCTCTTTCATCTGGTAATTTTGGAATTTTGCTATTATATTCCTTGGTGTCAATTTGGGATCTCTTTCAGGTGGTGATGGTGATTCTTTCTATGGTTATTTTCCCTTCTGGTTCTAGGACTTCAGGGCAGTTTTCCTTTATGATTTCCTGAAAGATACTGTCCAGGCTCTTTTTTCATCATGATTTTCAGGTAGTCCAATAATTTTTAAATTGTCTCTCCTGAATTGATTTTCCAGGTCGGTTGTTTTACTGATGAGGTATTTTACATTTTCATCTAATTTTTCATTTTGTTGTTTCTGTTTGACTGATTCTTGCTCTCTCATAGAGGCATTAGTTTCCATTTGTCCAATTCTAGTTTTTAACAGATTGTTTTCTTCTGTTAGTTTTTGTACTTCCTTCTTCAATTGGCCAATTGTGTTTTTTAGGGACTTGTTTTCTTCAGTGTATTTTTTTTCCAATTGGCCAATTGTATTTTTGAAGGACTCTTCTACCTCTCTCATTTGACTTTAAAATCCTTCTTCTTCTAAGAAGGCTTTTTGGGCTTCAGACCAGTTCATATTCCCTTTTGTTGCAGATGTGGGTTTGTTGACAATGTTGTCCTCTTAAGAATTTCTGTCTTGATCTTCACTCTTCTCATAATATGAATCTATGGTACGTTTCTTTTTACTCAAGGTGTTTCTTTATTCCCTGGCCTTTAAAGAGATTGAGCTCTCCTGCTGAGGAACAGAGGCACTGACCCAAGCTTCTTGTGTTGGGAGCCTAGGTCTTGGTCACTGGCTTTTGTGCTGGGCCTCTTATGTTGGAATTAGGTTTCTGGCAGCTTACCTTGTGTTGGGCTGGAATCAGCAAGGCTGGAACTTTCAGGCAATTCTAGGTTGCCTGCTTTTCCTTTCCTTTAGCTTTCTTCAGCTCCTTTTAGATGGGTGCTGCAGGGTGTTTATCTGCCTGGGGCCCCTTGCAGTGCTGCCTCCCTCTTTCTGCTAATGCACTGGGAGATTCCTTTGTGGTAGAGTGCGAGGCACCTGGTGGTTTTCTGAGCTGGTTTCCACCGTTCCCCACCCTTACTGAGGCACTCAGAGGTCCAGGTGTTGGTGTTTGCCTGCTCTACCACCTGGGCTTCAGGATTTCTTCACAATTGGAGGCTTCAGGGCTCCGACAGCTCACTTGGTGTTGGGCTGGAACCAGCAAGGCCCGGGGCTTTAGGAAGACTTTAGGTTGCTTTCTTCATCTCCTTTCAGATGAATGCCACAGGGTACTTATCTGCCTGGGGCCCCTTGTAGTTCTGCTTCCCTTATTTTTGCTGAGGCACTGGGAGACCCGTTTGCTGGGTTGCTGCACTGCTGCTACCCATCTTTCTTCTGGTTCAGCTGTTCCAGGGTTTTTTTCTGGGGTGATATTTTTCTGGGTTTTCAGAGGTTGATGGGGGAGAGTGATTACCTTTTTACTCCTCCATCTTGGCTTCCGGAAGCAGAAGTCCCAAGGAACATTATTCTTAACAACAGTGTATTAAAGTACATGATTTTTGCCCCTTAAAAAATTAAGTAAGGGCAGCTAGGTGGTGTAGTAGATAGAGCACCAGCCCTGGATTCAGGAGGACCTGAGTTCAAATCCGGCCTCAGACACATAACACTTACTAGCTATGTGACCCTGGGCAAGTCACTTAACCCCTTGCCTAGCCAAAAAAAAAATTAAGTAAATTTAAAAAAATATATTATTGCATTTGATCCATGCAACAACTCTGGCAGGTAGTTGTCATTGTTATCCCCATTTTACAGAGGAAGAAACTGAGGCAGACAGAGGCAAATGATTTGCCCAGAGTCATAGAGCTAGGATGTGTCTAAGGCAGGGTTTGTATTTGAGTTTTCCTGGCTCTAAGCCCAGTACTCTATCCATTTTGCCACCAGCTGCGAAGCTAACTGTAAACCTGTTCCCCTTCTCTCTCCACCAAAAATGAGCTTAGTCTGGAATGATAAAATCAAATGATCCAATTTTGTCAATGACAAAATTTCCTTTTCAAATGTTTGCAAACCATACTTTTAAAAATGGCTTCTATAATTTTGCCAGGAATCAAGTTCAGGCCACTGTCCTAGAAGGGTACAGACTCTATCTTCTTTGGTAGACTTCATTCTTGAGAGTTTCCCTCACCTGAACCTCATAGCCCCTTCTTTTAAAGAAAGTGTCCTTGTTTTTTTCTGCACTAGGTTTCCTCTCAAGAAAAGGAGTATTATTGCACCTGAGTCCCAGGGAAGGAGGTTATTCTTCCTTCTTCAACAAAATTATTTAACTTCATAGAACCTCAGAGTTGTAAGGAATCCCATAGGTCATAAAAAATGGGTACATACTTGCCCAGTAGTCAACTAGACTCTTCTTGAGGAACTTATTGCTGTATAGCTCCTACCCATTGCTCCTGAATATCCCTCTGGGGCTAAGCAGAAGCCCAGTATTCTTCCACAGGATGGCTGTCATGCTCCCTGATTGCTTCACATCCCCGGTTCCTTCTACGAATCCTCACATGTAGCGTCCACTTCAACTACGGTCATTTTCAGATGGAATCTTAAAAAATAAATTGGTATATCAGAATTCTCCCTTTCACCTGGCTAGGTGTCTCTACTCCCTTTCATTATTCTATTAAAAATATATTTTCTTACAGGTGAAAAATACTAGTTTATGTGCAGGTTAGGTGGGGGTTTGCAAATAGTCCTGATTTTTCTGTTATTGCCTCTTGCTCCTTTTCTGGCTGCCTCTGGATCAACAATTCCCCATGAACTGGATCAAGTGCAGGCTTTCATTCTGCTACTTTATCATGGCAAGGCCCTCAGGGGCTAGGATGAGGGTGGTGGGAGGATGTGCACCAGCTCCTTGTGCTTCCCGTCTTCCCTCGCCCCTTCCTCCATTCAAAACCATAAGGAGGTTATTGTTTTTAAAGGCCCAACTCTTAGGGATTGGTCCATTCTTTGACCTATCTGCCTGCTTAATCTCTGCCTAACATAATTGGTAGTACTGCTTGTTTCCAATAACTGTTGCTAATGTCTTTTGCCTCCTTGTCCCTTCAATAGTTAGGCCAACAGAAAGTTTTGGCGTAAGCCAACAGTTCCTTGAATCCACCATTTTAGTGGAGCGGCAAGAAATTATCCCTAAAGTCGTAAGTAATGATAATACTCTGACTCTATTCCTGAGCTTGCCAAAGAGTTTTGGGTCACTTAGTCACTGGTTCCCTATGGGCTCCAACTTGTGGGTGGGCATAAAAACAGCATGGGGGGTTCTCTTGTCCTTTTACATCTTCTTTAATAATACTTAAAATACCAATACTTATAAAATTACAGTAATAATAATATCTATCACATGAGGCCATGTGTTAGATGACTTGGACTTTTTGACTATGGTCCTGCTAGGACACTCATATTTGAAATGTACCCATTTCCCACAACTATCACACTATGTTCCTTCATTTCTCATATCTTTTTTTCCTCTCTAGTCTGGGGGCTCCAGAAGAACTTTTAATCTCTTGCCAGTGGGGAAATACTTCCCACCTCTTTTCCAAAGTCTCCCATTGAGACTTCCTGACTGACTGTAAAGATGTCTGTAGATTCCATGGAGGGAGATACTAGATGGGGGTCCTGATATGTAGTTGTATATTGCCAAGGGAAATTATATATAATTGAGATTTGGAGCAAACAAATTAATTGCCTTTTTTTTTTTTTTACTATTTCTACATTAGCTTCTCTATGCTGCCTGGCAACCAGGTCCCTACCCTCTGTTATAGAGGTGGTATCAGTTTGGCCTTGGAAAGGCCTAAGGTTATAGAATTGTTTTTCATATTATTCTAGCCCATACTTAAACCTGGTGCCAGTTGCCTCTTTGAAGTCTGCATGTATTGTCTTCACTCTCCTTGTCAGATTTCTGCTCAATAGGCTTCTAGAAGCTGCATGTATTCTTCCTAGGGGCTCTTCCATATGGCTGCTATTAGCTCAAAGAATAAGAGAAAGGTGAATAGATCCCTCTTCTCTACACATGAAGAGACTCTTTAGGGGGAAGTTTAGCAGGCTTCCTTTGATGGAATATTGTCATATGACTTCCATGAGCTTTCTGCCTCCCTGCTTCCCTAATTTTCACCTACTCCATCTGTAGCAGAATTTCTTTCAAAGTCCCTTCTCCTGTCACCAACGCCTGGTAGCCCTGAGAAAAGAACCTCTTGAATCATACTTTTCCATGCTGGCTAAAACCTCTCTCAAAGAGCTTCTTCCATCCAGCTGGACTGTTGGGTCAGCCCTACCTAACCCCTGCTTTTCTGTCATTAGCTGCACTGCTGACTGAAAAATTGAACACTTGGAGACTTTAACCTCTTCATTCTGTTCTCTGAATAGCAGCCAAGGAGATATTCCTAAAACATAGCAGTGACCATGCTACTCCCCTGCCCAATTAACTCCTACCTCAATGGTCTACTCCTCCACTTGACATTTAAAAGAATTTATGACCTAGATTCAGCCTACTTTTCTAGCTTTACTATATAGGACTTTATATACAGCTAAAATGCTCTTGCTATGCTTTACATATTAACGTTTTTTTCTCCAGTTGGCTGGGTTCTCTGAGCAGCTCAGGTGTGGTCCTTGAAACCATCCAACTGGAGGAACCACCCTATGATAGCTTTCTAATATATCAATGGAGAGTCTGGTGTCCCCTTTAATGGAACTGTTGAGTCATGGATTACTGTACCCACTTAGAACCTAGAAACTTTGGCTCTTCATTGGTTGGGTTAGACTTTGCAGATCTCACTCACATTCTGCTAGCATTTTCCGACAGCTGCCAACAAATTGTGTATATACAACTGTTTTTTTCCATCCTTACTCAACTCATGGATCCTGTGATCTTATATCAATAAACCCCAGACTTAGCTCACTGACTGTTGTTACTGACCTCTGGTTGTTGCTACCCAGCATTTCTCACTCTGAATTCTTGCCACCCACTTTATTAGAGAAGACACATAACTCTGCCCTTATTTTCCCCTTGTCCTACTTCTAGAAAACAAAACATGATGTATCTTAAATTTTTCTTGGGGGAGGCATTACTAATATCCCTTAAAGGGAAAAATTGGGAATAAAATGATAAAACCTCTAGAAATCTGTATATTTTCAGATTGTTTTGCTTAACACTGGTGGGTACTATTACTATGTCTACCTTTGTTACCCATCTATTCTCTGACTTGCACCTTTCTTTCAGCGCTTCTTAAACTGTGGGTGGCTACCCCATATGAGGTTGTGTAAGTGAATGGGGGGGGATCATGAAAAATTTGCAACACTGAAAGGTTTCCGAACACACAACCAAAAATTAATTCAAAATCAAACATGTAATGAATCTGGGGTTTTTCTGGCGGTGCTTGCCCATGTTACATCATGCGACTTCACTGCAGCTTTGGTTCTGAACACAGCATTGACAATTATAAAATTAAAATATCAATCAACTCTGAAAACCATTGAAGATGCTCTATGTCCTACAGTATCAAATATTCCACCAAGATTTAATTTTTTATGTAAAAATAAACAAGCACATCCATCTCATTAGTATGCAAATTTGCTTTCATCTTTAATGAATGGTAAAATTATTCATGTGCCAAAGAACTGTTTTAAAATAAATTTTTAAGATTTATTATCAGTAAATGTTTGATTTGTATACCTATTTTATATACCTATATACCTGGAGTCTTGTAAAAATTACTCGGGTAAAAAGGGGTCACCAGGGGAAAAAGTTTAAGAAGCCCTGTTCTAGACTATGTTCTCAGAATCTGTACTACCTCAGGCTGATAGAATACTTTGATCAGTTAGAATGAGCTTTGCTGAAATTTCAGCTCTCAGCAGAACCCCATCTTCACCCCTAAAGTCTTTCTTCATTCAGCCTCACAGATGACATTCCAGACCTTAGCCAAACCAAATAGAATTAAGTTCTTTGCCTCTCCCTGAGAAATTCAAGACTACCCATCTCATTATTAAAATTTATTTTGTCTCAACTAAGAAGCTCACTTGAGGTTATTACTCTGATGGTGCACCCCAATGTTCAGGATCCTGGAGAATGGAACATTCTGTGGGTGGTGCCCTTACCATGACATCTGACCATCCCCCTTCCATCTCCACTGATGGACAAGTTTTCCATGCAGTATCATGTCCACCTACAATACAAGCAAAAGGTCCTCTGCAAAGCTCCATGTGCAACTCTGTAGGAGCCAGGCAGAGTTAATGGTCTTCAAGTTTCATAAGTATCTCATATACCACAACTGGTATATGGATAGAACCAGTCTTGGCCTGCTAAGTAGAGGCCACCTTCCATGTGGAGTCACCAATAGATTAATTTGAGTAATATTGCTAGTAGATCATGGATAGTGATGACTTTCCTCAGGGGCACATGGCTCAGGGAAACACAAACACAGAGACAGTGAAAGTCACCTGTTTCTGTTTACTGTTAGCTTAGATGTGATTCTTTTCTATACCTTCTTTTAATAAACAAAACTTTTCTATGTTTCTAACCCTTGTTAGCCTTAGTGCTTTCAGGGGAACTTAATGTTCTTTTGGGGGAAACAGTACAAACCAGATGCTAAACTTTTCAGTATTTCCCTGAGTAGGGGCATGAGTCAATGGGACAGACTTCTTAAGAGCTGTGAAGCTCTTCCATAAAGATAGATAATCTGACTCTCTGGCTCTTACTCAGTCACTTTAGTGATGTAATCCTGGTGCTGGAGATGAGGACCTGGGTACAATTTTTAGAGTGACTCTCACAAGGTCACTATGGGAAAGTCACTGAAGGAAAAGTCAGAATCTGATTTTTATCTCCCTCAAAAGGTCTCTATGTCTTCTGAAAGATTATTCTTTAATGCCTTTGGATTAATAAGGATATCAAAAGTAGACAAGGTTTTATCTACAAGATAAGATATGGTAGAAGAATCACATCCAAGCTAATAGCCAAGAAAACTCTCCTTTCCCACAAGGACCTTGTAGTTCTCCAATTGATAGCACTACCTCTTGTGCATTGGAGTGTCAATGGATAGGTTTATCTGGCAAATTTGGATAGTATACTAAAAAGCAGAGACATCACCTTGACAGCAAAGGTCTGTGTAGTCAAAGCTATGATTTCTCCAGTAGCAATATATGGCTGTGAGAGTTGGACTATAAGGAAAGCTGAGTGCCACAGAATCAACACTTTTGAATTGTGGTGCTAGAGAAGACTTTGAGAGTCCTTTGGACATTAAGGAGATCAAATCAGTTTATACTTAAAGAAATTAATTCAGGCTATTCACTGGAAGGTCAAGTGCTAAAGCTTCAGCTTAAATACTTTGGTCACTTAATGAGAGGACGGGACTCATTGGAAAAGACCCTGATGTTGGGAAAGATTGAAGGCAAAAGTTTAAGGGGATGACAGAGGATGAGATAGATAGATAGTGTCATGGAAACAGTGAAGATGAGCTTGGACTGACTTTGAGAGATAGCATAGAATAAAAGGACCTGATGTGCTGTGGTCCGTGGGGTCATCAAGCGTCGAACATGACAGAATGACTGAACAACAAACCAGCTTTAGCTCCTGGATTGTGGCTTTGTTGCAAGGCCAGGGTCTGTCTCTTGCTGCATTTTTAGGTACGGTAGTCAGCTCTGATTGGTCTTGCCTTGGGCCCCGTGGTTTCTTCAATGACCTCCACCTTTAGGAATTAGTCTCCCCCAACAATACACATATCTTGGATCTTTGAGGTTCATAGCCATGTGTATCTTCAGTGCCTCTCTGATATCTCAGGACAATCAAGAAATAGGGCGAGGATTCTCAGAGGCGCTGAATCTGGAGTACCTGATCTGAAACCCTGTTCACTGTTATTCCCTACCACTGCTCTTCTGTACTTCTAAAGACCTCACATTGGGGCTTTCTGACCACCTCATGGTTTTCTCATGGGAATCCTATGTTTTTGCTGACCCCTCCATATAGAACCTTCCAGACTATAAGTGTCACTGTCAGTTTCTGATTGTTCTGAAAGGTTACCCTGAAGCTGGCACTATGTATCTCCTTTCCATTTCTCTTATGCTGCTGGTTGACCTCTTGCATATTTCTGGAGTAGAAAATATCACCAGTTAGGGTTTTCTTGATTCTTACTCAGTCTTGTGTGAACCTCAAGATTTTACTGTAGTAGGTATATGGCTTCTGGGTGGTCTGCCTCCTGTTTAGGCAGCCAGATGGGTCAGAAGTTACACATTTCCATTTCTAAAGGAAAAGCTCCATTTCTAAAGGAGCTATCAAAAGTCTGACTGAACTCATGTAAGAAGTCATCATTTTCCCAATTGGAATTATCTTTGGTTACCTATGATTGGCTAACTGCGTAGCTTATTCCATGGAAGGGCTAAGATTAAGAGACATCCTACCCTATCTCAATGAGTCATGAACTTCTAGGTCTGTCTATACTTAAATGATTAGACCTAGTTAAGGAAGCATAGAAAATCTCTTTTGTTTTTGATCAGAAGCTCTGGCTCTAATGGAGGCATAGTGAGGGCAAGAAGCTCTTACAAATTAAGAAATAGAATTTCTTCTCTGATGGATGTGACCTGTGTCAGGACCCATATCCATAGCACTTTCCCTGACTACAGTCACAAATTGCCCCCTTGCAAGGAGTTTTTGTGCTGAAACAGAACCAGAAATTCTTGGTGCAAAGAACATTAATTTTGTTTTCTGGGTCTTCTCATGAAGCAGGCAGATGGCAAAATTGTCTTTGTCTTTTTTTTTTTTTTTTGCTCTAGGTGGCTGAAAGTGAGGGTTTAATGACCAGCAGCCACAGCCAAGTCTTGCAGGCCTATATTCTATGGTCATGGGCAGCTGTTTATTCTTCAAGGGAAGGAACCAGGGCATCAAAACTTGGGCAGGGGAAGGAATACAGACAAAATGGAAATCAGGTGTTGTGAAAAAAAAAGTAGGCATTTGTCTCTGTTCTATGTCCACCATCACTCAATCACAGCTATTTCTCATGCTGGGAGACCTGGACAGGGCAGGGAGCTGTCCACAGCTGAAGCTCATTCAGAACTAGGCAGGTGGGGTTAGCACTGCATGCCAAGACTCAGAAGAACTCTGGTGCATTTACCCCATTGAACATGATAAATGGTGTAGAAATGCTTTGCTAAAAAGCTGAATCCTCTCTAGACTCTAGGTTTCTTTGAACTCTAACTTGTATTTTGCATTGTGCTCTCCTCCTTGGCATTTAATTCCTATTGCTACCACATTGCCAGATTAAGTCCCCGGAAATATTTTTAAACTTGGACTCCATTTATTCAATATTTTCTGCTTGCTTCCCTCATGATTGATCTTTCTGCCCTATACAACTCACCTTTTTATTCTGGTTGCTCTTGGATTAACACTTCATAATTAGAAAGCTTTTCTGCCCCACCTGGACCATCCCACCAGTAACAAACCCAGCCTAAGCCATGGTGGGCCCTATGCCATAGTTCTTGGCATAGTTACTAGTTTTGGCTCCATTACCTTTATGAGGCCAGAAGAGCACACTTGGCACCATTGTGGATCACTTACTCAGTCACTCTTATTAAGCTTTGATGTTTTCTGATGTGTTTTCCAGTTGTTGCTCTGACTTGATGTTCTTTTGCTGTTACAGCCAAGAGCAAATCCAGGTCAAAATTACTGATTCAGGATATTTGCGAGAAACGACAATTTGCTATCTGTGACGCATTTCTATGGGGCTTCCTCTTAATGGTGGGCAAGCATAGGCTGGTCATGTTAACTTCTACTGATTTCTACTCAAACTTGAAAGTATCTGCTTGGATGGATACTCCAGTCATCACCATGAGTGTGACCAGATGAAGTTTCCATACTGTTTTTCTAGGATTAGGCTGTTCTCCTTCTGAGGCTTATGGAGTCTTTACTTCACAGATATCTGGAGCTTTATGATGCAGCAGCATGGCAGCTACATTTGATTATAATTTCAGGATCCAAGATGATGGTTTTGGTTTTGGGTTTGCTGAACTTGGGGCAGAAGGATTAAGAAGCTGTAGATGCTCTCAGGCCTTAGGGATCAGAATTACTCAACCTGGGTCAAATTAGATAGTACTCTCAAAGAGTCAATTGAATTTAGAGACCAGGGAATCACTGATGGATCATAACACTGGCGCAAACCTAAATGAATAGAACTGAGATGTAGAGGGTCTCAAAGGTGACTTTGACCATCTAGTGGTTAAAAATGTCAGAGAGACAAGGAAGAGTGGGAAAACAGAGTTGTTAGAGGAAATAACAGTTTGCTTCATTCAGTGCATAGTATCCTGGCCTCATTGTAAAAGGGTCCAGGATGTGCTGGCTCCACCCATTTTTGTCACTTAAAGAGATGATATTTTCAGAAGAAGTCAGAATTTGAACATTTTCACTTCACAGGAATTTAGGTAGAAATGGATCCATTTCTCCAAGTTCCCAATGGATCTCTCCACCACGATCAGAAGCCTATAAACTCTAGCCCACCATAAGAGAGAATACATGTTTGATCAGAGGCTTAAGGAGTGTCCCTAGTCTGCTCAAAGAAAAAGTGATAGCCCCAAGAGAACAGGAAGAACATTACCTGGACAGAGATAATGCCATTTTATTTTTACTTTTTTTTTTTAAACTTATTTGGAAGCTGTCTCTTCCATTGTGTGCAAATGTCACATTTCCTATACCTCCTACAAGCTTCTACCCTATCGTTAGGCAGGCAGAATGTCCAATGGAAAAGGCATTGTATTTGTAAAGGATCTAGACGTAAATCCTTTTTTGTCCTGTGACACTTGTGTAACCTTGGGCAATCATTTAACCTTTAGTTGTCACTTCCTTCATTTTTAAAATGGGGGAGCTGGGCTAACTGACTTTTGAGGTCCCTTCCAACTCTAGAGCTATGATCCTATGTCATCTAAGGACCCTTCCAGGCCTAAAAGTATGAACTTCTATAATTTCTGGTTCAAATGTTGCAATACCTTTTACTATATTGTGAGGTAGGAGATTAGGCAAAATGTCCCTGTTGCAGTCATTGGCCTGGGGGAAAGCATCAGGTTTGGTGATTTGAATCAGATGCTTGTGATACTATAGGCACCAAAGCATGTGCCAACCGTCCTGAATTCTGTTCTTTTTCATTACCAATACTGGGCAAACTCAATAATGGGGCTCGTGGGCATGCCCTTCTAGCTTCTTTTTATGTCATCACATGAACTGGCTTCCTTACCAACCAGCTTAGGAAAAATATCTGTTTCTGTTCTTTTCACCTTTCTTCTATGTTCTGCTCCCCCAAAACATCTCATGCTTCTTCTTTAGAGTTTGTGTTGTAGGTGAGGGTTCGTTTCAAGTTTACAGTTACAGATACCTACATATTTGGGTAATTGAATCTTTAAAGTAGCTGTGACTGATATTGTGAACATATTCCCTTCTCACACAGATCACAACCCTTATGTGTTATCAGATGGCTTTTGAAAGTTTCTGTGGCACCCCAAAATTGGAAACAAAGGGACTATCTTCCTATTGAGGAATGACTAAACAAATTGGCCATTGGTCAGTGGCTACAAATGGCCACAAATTGTAGCATATTAATGCAATGGAATATTATTGTGTCATAAGAAATGATTACAGCTAGGTTCTAATTAGTGCAAACCCTAAGTAACCCCTGGTGTTTGCATTATTTGAATTCACATTGCATATTTCTATTGTTAGAACCATTAACTACATTTTACATAATTGTAACTTTGAATAGCAAGTGAATACTTCTAATCACTTCAAGAGATTAATTATTTGCACTAATTGGACTAATTTTGGGTCAATTTTAGTGGAGACTGGGAAGACCAGTATGAGATGAGGCAGAGCAAAATGAGCAGAACTAGGAGAATAATTTATACAATGATAACAACATTATAGAGAAAAACAACTTTGATATACTTTAGTACTCTGATTAATGCAATGATAGGCCATGATTCCAAAAAGATAAAAAGGAAAAAATGGTACTCACCTTCTGATTGAGAGTGATCAACTTAAAATGTAGAAAGACATATATTTTAATACATTGCCAGACTATATAGATATATATTGAGGAATTTGGGGGGCTTGAACTGATACAGAGCAAAGAAAGTATAATCAGGAAAACAATATACTCATTGGTGGTGGTGGTGGTGGTGGTGGTCCTTCTTTCTTGAAGAGGACTAGTGACATCACAAAGGTGATGTCTTGACTTGCTCATGATTGGATTTTAAGTGAGGCATAGCCGCACAAAATCGTCAACCTTATGGTCTCCTCCAGAGTCCTCAGAATCCAGTGGCAAGATGAAAGTCAAGATGACTGGTAATGGCCTAGGATATGGTCACTCAATGACTGTAACGATGTAAATGAAAACAATGCTAAAAGATACCAGAATTTTTAATAATCCATAATGCCTAATCTTGGTTCCATAGAACTAATGATGAAGCATGCTTCCTTCCTCTTGCTAAAGATGTAGTGGTCTTGGGTTGCATTGTTTTCTTAACTATGCTTAGTACTAAGAGAGGATTTTAGGAGGGGGGATGGGTGTTATTGAAAAGTGATTATGACCACTTATTACTGAATAGATTATAATCATGTAAAGAAAATTGGTGGGATCAAGAACATTTCTAAAAATCTATGAAAAATGAAAGAAAACCCCTGTGTGAATACAAGGCAAGGTCGATAGAATCAGAGCAGGGCAGACATTGATTACAACTCTGTGAGAACAAAATCTAGCCCAACCTGAAATGGAGCCCAGAAGAGGATTTTAGAGGGAGAGGGAGAAAGTCGGTGTGACTTTATGTTTCGGTACCCTGCAGACGACTTCATGATAATCCTGATGACTGGTTTTCAGATACTCAGAATTCAGGTCTTTCTGACTCTTAAAGCCAACATTATATCTATAGTATGCCATCATTCTTCCTTATTATCATCACAATCATCCTTAATAATATTAATAATAATGATTATTTTTAATTTTAGTGTGAACCCTAGACCCTCAACTGCAAGACCATATATAACACAAGGAGATCCTCATTTAGGGCTTTCTGCCATTAATGGTCTGGTTTTGTAGGGTGATCAAGAGGTCAGTGGACTTTAGCCTCATGGTTGCATGCTATCGGGCATGATGTCAGTCTAGTAGGTGACCAAGAGGCCAAGTAGCAAGGGTATAATCAATTGCCTCAATCTAGTTAGCGAAATTTGTTTTAGATAAATTAAATAGGAATAGAGAGGAACCACCAAGGACAGTAGAAAGTGAGTTTCCAGGGCCAGAATACTGAAAAAGATGAGCTTATATTTCTCTCCATGTCAGAGCTATTCAATTCAGCTCCACAGACATTTAGTGAATGCATTTTATGTGCCCAGTGGATGCTTGGCTCTTGGAGTACAAAAACAAAAAAGTCTCTGCCCTCTAAGATTTTAATTCTACTTTTGTTTCTATTTGGAGTATAGACCCTACTCCCTACTCTCTGCGCCCTAGGATCAAGGCTGGCAAAAACTAGATTAATCTCATATTTTGGCCCAAAGAGAGTAGCCTCTCCAAACTAATCACACTGCCTGGAAACACCCATCTTGAGGCCTTTACTCTGTTTAATCTGTTTCCCCTACAGGATCCCTACTAAGCAGCTGGTACTCAGCAAGGCATCAATCAGTTCAATTATTGCCTCACTGGTTGTCTAGCAGTCATCTTGCCAATAGAGAAGAAGGTTCTTTGATTTTTAAATAGAGCACACTTCTCAAAAGCCAGTCTAGTGTCACCTTTCATGAGACTGTACAAATGTTTTCCTCTCAAAAATGTGTCATTCCCTTGAATTCTCTCTTTAATTTCTTTCACTTCCTCTATAGTACTTGTACTATAGTACTCCAACATTTAGTTATAGAAGGAGTTTACTGCTTACTTTGAGCTGTAGATCCAAGTACCCTGATTATAGGAAGATCAGGTCCAAGTGTACTGGCTATATTGTTATACACATTTCACCCAAATGACCAGGGTTTAAGGGAGAGAGACATCAGCTCATATAATTAGACACTAACAGATAAGATCCTTGCACTTCAGAGGGATGAGCTGCCTATATGTCATGGTTTAGAGAGCGTTACAACAGAAAAATGCAGCATCATTTCATGCAGTAATTAGACACTTTATCTGAGTGGAAGCAAATGGGTAGAATCAGATCACCAGCATTTGGGTATATCTGATGCTGGTTTTTAACTTTCAATTTCAGATTGTAATAACTGCTGCTTTCCCTTTTCTCCCATACTATATAGGCACAAATAGGTGCCTGCATATTATATACTCTTCACATCATGACATGTTTGTTAGCCACTTCCACTGAATGGTATTATGTGTGGAATGTGGTTTGCACTGAGTATCACCCTCCAAATGCCTTTGTAGAGCCATCCAGGGGAGGTGATCAACTCTGCAATGCTGAAAATCTAGCTTTAGTCCTATTTTCCACTATGCACCCTCAGTCCAGTCCAAATGGTCAATTTAGGTGTACGATGTCCCTAAACATCCTTTTACATAGAAGTAAATGTTATGTAGGTGAGTTAAAGCACACGTAATCTCTCATTACTCATACAGATCAGCACAGGGTAAAAGGACAAAAGAGTCTTTTCTGATCTTGTGCTCTATAAATGAACACCAAAGCTTATGGGATTAATTCTAGTCTTGTGTCTGTGGTTCTGGCAGGAAATGGAACTTTAATCTAAGTTCAAGATCAGTGTCAAATCACTGGGTAACTCTCAGAACTGAAGCAGCTAGATACACAGAGAGGAAAACCATAAGCAGGTCGTTTGTCTGCTAATTTCTTTATCATCTGACTTGAGATAAATGGACTGGCACACTCATTTTGTTGCAAAATATCTTGCAAGTGGTACAGTCAGTATGTCAATGCTGGTGGCCAGATTATCAGAAAGGAGGAATGCACCTGATGAGAAGGTAGGAATGCACCATTTGATATATGCCCAATAATGTTGTGTGCTTGGTGACCATGTTGGAAAAAGGACAAGGTTAGAGTGTGGAGGAGAATTCACTTAACCAAATTTTCTATCCCCACCTTATCACCTATTCTACCATATTCCACAATCTTCTACAAGTCTGCATCATATCTACCTCAATCCCAGTTGTACTGCCAAGGACAATCAGGGGAAAACTCCCTATAAGTTTTCCCCATCCCTTAATTCTCTCAAAGGATAGAAGAGAGGGGAAGGTCCTTAAAATCTTAGGAAGATACTATGGATTTAGCCCCAGGAGCTATCCTTATTCACATAAGCACATATTCTTTCAAATCTTTTTTGATGTGGCTATATTGCACCTGACAAGTTGTTTTTCAGTTAACCACCAGGTGGCATTGCTAGCCACTAACCTGATTTTATTCACTAAAAGGAACATAGATTCCTATGGTTGCCCTATACACTCCACTTTTTTGAGGGGGAGTAATGGAAAACTTCTAAGCTATCATTTTTAGAGGATAGTTAACCCCCTATCTTAAAAGCTCCTCCTATCTCTTTGTGCCTACACTGCCTTGTTGGTCTAGTGGGTGTAATTACTGTAGATTTACCCAATTAGATTTAGCTCTTGTTCCACATGCATCAGAAAACTGCACCTCCTCCCGGAACCTTTTTAGTATGTCCTAGACATAATAGTTAGTTTGCAGTGTGAACAAGAAGGACTGTTATAGACTAGATTTTCATCCTTTTTATAGAATAAATGATTAAATAACATGTCAAAATATTTCTCTTGCAGTTCCTCACCTACAACTTCTAAACCTAGGCCACCAGCATACAGAATATAGGAATGTCCTGAGTCCAGGCCCTCCAGGAAAGACACTATTGCCTCCTTTATTTCCCCCATGGGCACCCTTCCTGCAAACAGGCAAAGGATTGGAGGAAATGTAATATAGTTTCCAACTGATGTTTGACTCATTCCATCCAGTAAGGCCATTCACTGAATGAAGGACTCAGGAACGCTACACCTCAATTTTGGTTCCCTTTCACACCATAAGCCATGCATTCAGGGCAGACCAACGCTTCAAAGCCTATACTTCTTTATTCTGTGGCTGTGTTGGCAGGGACCATCGATTTCTCCTTGTGGAGAACTCATTGCTTATGGAACAGGGTGAGTGGACTCCCTGAGACTCAAAGCCAAGCCCCAGCAGGGAAAGCTTGCTGTTAGTTCATTCTAGTTTTCTGACCTTGAGACTTTCAGCTCTATTCTTTTCATACTCTTTTTCATCACATGCTCCCCTGTCTCTGACTTTTTAGCATTGTATGTGGGATTGATGAGAGGCACAAAGCCTTGGTGGATGGATGAAGTATGGATATTTAAATCCTTTTTATAATCAATACTAAATTCCCAAAAGGGGAAAAAAATGTCTCGCTGAGTCCCACTTCCATTTCCACAGAGAAGTGTAGGTTGAAAATTCAGAGTTGGCCCTTCCCATACACTGCATCATTCTGCCCCCTCCGTGACCTCACACGTTATCACAACTAGTCTTGAATATGTCTTGGCTTGTAACTTCCACCTTAAAAAAATCACCACCCGGGCTAAATCTGGATTTTATTTAGATCAGACAGAAAGAAGTGAAGACACCTTCTTCTGACATGTGAGAACATTCTCATGACATAACCAGCTCCCAGTAACAGTAACAATTCTCTAGACCTTCATTAAGGCCTAGTGTGTGTCATCTTCACCACTCTGCCAAGCTAAACATCATTCTACTGCCTGGGAAACATGGATTTACCGGAGACTAGGAATGGTGTAAAGAGAGTGAACAAGATGAGGAGAAAGACATATAAGCACACATTATGCTGACTGAGAGACTATTAGATATCTTGGCCTCATACAGCTTGTATGACTTCCCATAGTCCTGCTATTTCTTTGGCCTAGTGCTAATTTTCAGGATATATTCTTCACACACACACGCCTTGTATCAGAAATGTCATGTTCCCCTTTGGGTAAACCTCACATGGAAGACTAATAACAATTATTTTTGTTCATAGAGCAATTTATGCTTTTCAAATAATTTTACATGCATCATTGAATTTGATCCTTAGTGTAGCCCCAAGAAAAAGTATACAGACTCACACCTTGCAAATACTCCTAATCTTGAAACTGACCATTGAATCTAGTCCTGGATCCATTGCATTGCACCTAACAGGTCCATAGGCATTGCCATGGTCAGCAGATAGATAGATTCCTTACGACCCTATGTCACTCAGGGTTCTATTGCTAAGCCTAAGAGGCTCAGTGGGATAGCTCAGGGGTCAAAGCAGAAAAAAAAGAATCTAGAAACCAAACCAACTTTTTTAGAGGGTCATGGAGAGTAGAAGAAGGGCCAGAAACAGGCTAGATTTGGGTAACTGGACAGAAGCATTCCAAACTGACAGATCAGAGAGTCCAGAGTAAATCTTTCTCAGTTTATTATCTGCCCTGAATCAAGCCCAGCCCTGAATCAGGTCCATATTCTGAGTCTCCTCACTCCCAGAATAAAGCCTTCTCTGTTGTTGGGTTGCTATCAGATAGATAGATCACAGTGATCTTAAACAAACAAGCAGACAGGTGGCTGGTGGGGTCAGGGGATTTGGCCTAAGAACCGACTTTCAACACAATCCTCAGTTTGCCCATTCACGCCCTGCAGGGCTTGCTCTGATCTCTCCTCATTACAGAGGAATTTTGGGAGGTCTAATGAGTAGTACTATATGAATAAGAAGTAAATGAAAAATGTTATTTTTTTCCTTTTGAAGGTGCATATGACACTGAAATTAATAATTGAATTATAAACGGAAAAGACCAATAAAAGAAAAAAAGGGGGAGGGGGCTGTCATTGACAACCAATGCTGGGACTTTATGGTGGTGCAGTGAATGGAGCTCTTGGCCTAAAATCAGGAAGACTCATCTTCTTGAGTTCAAATCTAGCCTCAGAAATTTACTAGCTGTGTGACCTTGGGAAAGTCATTTAACACTGTTTGCCTCAGATTTCTCATCTGTCAAATGAGCTGGAGAAGGAAATGGCAAACCACTCCAGTATCTTTGCCGAGAAAACCCCCAAATGGGGTCACAGAGAATTGGAAATGACTCAACAAATCTAGAAGTTTAGCTGTTGCTGACCTGCCAATGGATTTTGGGTGTCTTTGCAGCCCTAATGAGTTAGCAACCTAATGTAATTGTCATTGAGAAGGTGGTGAGAGATTTCCTAGAAGGCTAGGTACCATGAGCTTGAATCTAGTGCTTAGGGCAGTGATTTGCATATCATAGATGCTTACTAAACATTTGTTAAATTAATTTGAGTGGAAATGAAGGAAGGTGATGTCACCTACTGTCTGGCTTGTAAGAAGTCTAGAAACCCCTGAATCTTATCCTTGTAGATGCTATCTTATCTCCATATCAGTCATTTATTAGACATCTGTTCCAATAATTTGGTGACTTAGAAGAGGTTGTCGTAAGTCATATAGTCTGATAATGGATAAAGCAATAGACCATCCTTTGGCACATTTTAACTCATACAGGGGAAGGTCAGAGACCTAAAACGAAGGAGGTTGGAGCAGCAATGAAAGGATATAACCAGAGAAGAAATGGAACCAATCAATAATGGTCTGTCTATCAGAAAGACCCTCAGACATCTGCCAGTTCTGATGCTTCCCTGATTTCAAGTGTGAAGTGTCTGGGGTCCTGTACTCTCCACAAGAAACTCCATGAGACAGCAAGTAGTGGATTTTATCAGCAGGGAACTGGCAGGTTCATCTTAAGATGCTTCTAGTTAGTTTCCTATCTGTGATATGGCAGGCAGGGAGATGATAGGTACCAGCCAGAAAACCAGGGGCAGAAGGTACACAGAACACAAACATTTCCAGAGGAAGACAAGAAAAGGAAGCAAGTCTGAGGCAGAAGCAGTCTGCCCAGAGTGAGCATTATGGATGTCTGAGAGGTCAAAATAACTGGGGGAGACTCTCACCGGCAGTAAAGCTGGATCTAAATTATCTGGATGATTGGGGTATTGGGAGAAGATTTCTGGAATAAAAGACCTGGCCTCTGAAAAGGATACTATAGGTCCCTAGTGGCAATTGGGATCGTTAAATGTAAGGCTGGGGGCTGGAGAGAGCGTTCTGAAAATGCAGGCAGAGAGCAAGGTCTCTGTATAATCTCCTGCTGAAGCCCATTTCCTTAACCTAGAATACTCTGGCCTTGACACCTTGAAAGGTCCGGAATAAAAGAAAATAGAAAGATGTCCATTCGGCTGCTCTCCAGCTGCCTTTAATGAACTGTCATTCACTGGTCAATCAACAACAGCAACAAATTAGTAAGTGACGTTGTAGAACTGCAACACAAGAAATGAGACAAGGCAGGGCGTGTTTTACCACCAAATAAGTGACACAGACTGTGAGAGCTTTGAATTCCAAGGTGGGAAAGGTCATGTCTAAGTGGTTTGGTCTGGGAAGGCTTCTTAAGAGAGGCATTGTCTCTAGCTGGACCTGAGAAAATGTGCAGGGTCATCCAAGACCTGTTGGTTTCTGCCTATTAGAGGTGTTGCTGCAGTGTGTGTGTGTGTGTGGGGGGTAATGTGTATGTGGGGTGTGTGTGTGTGTGTGTGTGTGTGTGTGTGTGTGTGGTGTGTGGGTATGTGTGTATGTGTGTATGTGTGTGTGTGTGTGGTATGCGTGTGTATGTGTGGGGTGTGTGTAGTGTGTATGTGTGTGTTGTGTGTGTGTATGTGGTGTGCGTGTGTATGTGTGGGGTATGTGTGTGTGTGTGTGGTGTGTGGGTATGTATATGTGGGGTATGTGTGTGTGCGTGTGCATGTGTAGTGTGTGTGTGTGTGTGTGGTGTGTGTATGTGGGGTGTGTGTATATGTGGGGTACGTGTGTATGTGTGGTGTGTATGTGTGGGGTGTGTGTGTGTGTGTGTGTGTGTGTGTGTGTGTGTGTAGTGCGGGGTGTTTGGTATGGAGGGGCTGTTCTTTTTTGAATCTCTTTAGGGGCTGGTCTGAGTTTTGTACTCCTTTTGTAAGCTCCCTGACATGAGGGAAGGGAGCCAGCTGGCCTCCCTGGGGACCGAGTTCGATTCTGTTTGTCAGTCGTCCTCACTTATCACAGAGATACCTGTCAGGGGAGCCCACTTGGCTGGGATTCTGAAAGAAGTGCTCACAAATCTAAACAAAAGGTAACCAGAATGCACCGCAGGGGACTCATTAGCTTCCTAGAGCACAGAGCATCCTTCCCTGAGAGGAATCATCTGGGGCTTAAGTGATCAGTGTCACAGGCTTGGTCACAAGTGGCTGGCATATTAATACTCCAGATAAATGACTAACAGTTCTGGCAAAAGATCCTTCTTGGTAACAGATTTCTCTTTCAAGGGCCGGAGAGGGGAGGATAAAGGAGACAGGAGCCCTGCCAAATGGGTCTGTTCATCGTGGGGGCTGGTGATGAATCCCCCAGCTTCCCTCCTTCACAGTTTATTTTCCCTCTCGCTCTGCTCTGATTTATGCAGGATGTGGAGGGCGGAGGGGAGAAGGACTCCAGGGCTCAGTCTATAGTGGAGGAAGGGAGGAGGGGGCAATGAGTGTGTGAGCCCACTGAGTTTAATAAAGTGACCGTGCATTAGGGAAAGCAGGGACACAAAGCCCGAAGCTATTAAGCTGCTTCCAGACAGCCTTGTGCGGTGGCACCAGCGGAAGCATCGGGGTGAGACAACGCTCCATCATCATGGGCCTCAGCCCAGATCCACTGCCAATTCCCCAGCCCTCCTCCCCACCAGGGGATGGTGGGGAGGGGAGGAGAGAGGAAGGAAGGAGGTGTGGTTAGCTCGCAAAGCGCACAGTTCCTCTTAATCTTCCTATTAGCAGCAATTCTTTCAGCAAAGAGCCATAGCCAGTCAAGGCCACTGTCCCCTCAGAGCCACCCTTGTTCTTTTCTCACACCTAAAGGACCCAGAAGAGCCAAAACTAAGGCATGGTTACTGGGGCTTTGCCCCAAGCCATCAAAATCTGTAGGAGCCTGATAGCATTTGCTGTAGCAGCTTAGAAAACAGTTGAGCTTAGCACCTACTTAGCAAGATTTGTTAGTTAAAATAGATCCCCCTCCCTGCTCTTCCTCCTCCCCATGGAGGCCAGTGTCCCAGAACCCCTCTCTTTCGCAATCTGAAATAGCCAAACCTGTTTCATGCTGCTTGTCCCAGGTGCCAAAATTGCTGGTAACAACCAGCCAGCAGCCCTGTTAAACAAGTACTTGAATGAATCAAAAATACTTATTGAATATATGCTACAACCCCAGCCCTGTTTTAGGCTCTGGGAGAAATAAAGATGAAAGACACAGTCCTGGTCCTCATGAACCTAAGTAGCCTTTCATGTATTACTTCCTCCACTAGACTGACTACAGCAATCAGCTTATGTTAAGTGCATAATGGGTACAGCAAACAAAGTGCTGGAGGAGAAGGGAAAAGTCAAGGTCTGGAGTCAGGCTTGGATAGTTGAATCAAGTCCATATAGGTGGAAAGAAAAGGAAGGTATTCTCGGTGGGTGGGGAAGAGCTATATCTTAAAGCCATGTGTTTACAAAGCACATTCAGGAAATAGTATTGCTTTTACCTCTAATGTTTCTTTCAAGTGTTTCCTTTTCACCATTCCTATTAGAACTAGCTAACTTTAGATATAACCTGTTACAGCGGAAAGAATGATGAACTTATCATCAAGAAGGACCTAGATTCAAATTCCAGTTCTGATACTTACTTGGTGGGTGGGCAAATCTAGGTGGGCAAGTCACTTCATTTTTCTGAGCATCAGAAGTGAGAACATTCAATTCTCTGACCAGCATTTGTTATCAGTAACAAATAATAATTAAAAAAAAATCTCGAATTAGTCACTTTCAGGGGTTACTATGAAGAAAACATTTTGGGAGCTATGATTTATATCCCTGTTGTATTCCCCTGTTTGATCTTCCTGTCTCCCAGCTCTCTCTTCTCCAACATAGCGTATGCTTCTGTAAGATTAACCTTCCTGAAACACCCTTTGCTCGTATCATGCTGTGAATTCCCTTGCTCCTCTTTGCAAAAAATTCAAGGTTGCCTGTCCTGGCAATGAAGGCCTTCCATGATCTATTCCCAACCCCAACCTTACCTCCCAGAATTTCTCTTTGTCCACTATATGCCCTAGTTCTGCTGTTCCTTGAACAGATCCAGGCTTTCCTCTTTTTACATGTATTTTTTCACCGTGAATGTGTCCTTTCTTCCACTCCCTCATCCCTAACCTTCCAACTCTCCTTTTCCATTTCTATTTTCTTTTTTTTGGCTAGGCAAAGGGGTTAAGTGACTTGCCCAGGGTCACACAACCAGTAAGTGTTATGAGTCTGAGGCTGGATTTGAACTCAGGTCCTCCTGAATCCAGGGCTGGTGTGCTATCCACTGTGCCACCCAGCTGCCCCTTCCTTTTCCATTTCTTAGCCATCCTACAAGAATTCTGTATCCTACAGGAAGCCTTTACTGATGCTCAGAGAGAAAACAATTCTCCTTGATGTGACCCCTTCAGAGAACTCTTTATGGTTTTGGTTTTACTTTCCCATTCTGCCTTGTGTTAATTGCTCTATCTTTCCAGCTAGGTCATTCATCTCTGTATTCCCAACCATGGAAAGGGTCTTGCATAGACTAAGATATAAATGAATGACAGGAAAGAAGGAGGAAGGGAGGGAGAGAAGGAAGGAGGGAAGAAAGGAAGAAAGAAAGAAAGAAAAAGAGAGAGAAAGAAAAAAGAAGAAAGGAAGGGAGGGAGGAAGGAAGGAAGGAAGGAAAGAAAGAAGAGGGAAGGAGGAAAGAAGGGAAGGAGGGAGGGAGGAAGGAAGAAAGAGACTAGGCTTGTTAGAGCAGAGGGTGCACATTGCAAAGAGATTTCATGTCCCGAACATAGAACTCTGTACTTTGCCATGGTCAGACAAATGCTGGAATAAGGGTTCTTAACTTTTTTGGCATTGTGAATCTCTTTGGAAATCTGGTGAAGCTAAGAATAATGTTTTTTTTTTGAACAATTGATGGAAATGCTAAATTTCAATTAAAGGTTAGGAGAAATAAAGACGTAATTTCCCTCCCATCCAAATTCAAAGATCCCTCCATGGATCCTCTGTTAAAAATCAGTGAAGAGCATTAGTTCAATTCTGATGGACACAAGTAATGACATTGATAAGCTGAAGAACACATCTAGAGGAAGAAGGGCCAAGATGGTCAGGAATTGAAGTTGATAGCTCAGCAGTATTGGTTGAAGTAACTGGTATATTTAAGTCCAGAAGAAGGAGTGGGGGGGGGGAGGGAAGAGGACAATAGCAGAAATCTTTATGAATTTGGAGGGCTGTCACGTGGAAGAGTTACATTTAATTCTGCTTGGCTCCAGAGAATAAAATAAGGAGGAATAGTGAGTGAAATGGCAGACAAGAAGCTACCAGCTAAAGGGGAAAAGCAAGCAAACAAAAACAAACAAAAACCCTTGCTAGTAATTAGAGATATCTCAAAATATAATAGACTATCTCAGGAGATTGTAGATTCTGAAATTATTAAGGCTGTGAATAGTATAAAGGAGATTCTTGGTCAGGCATAGGTTGAACGAGATGATCTCTGAGGTCCTTCCAGCTCTGAGAGTTTGTGATTATACAGCGTCCTTTTTGTCCATTCACTGTGGCAGGAAGTAGGAACACAAACATAGAGACAGATTCGAAAAGTAATTTTGTGTCATTTTCTCTCTTATTGATTTTTGTGAGACTATGTCTACCATAGGAAACTAGGAGACTTAACCTGACCCTTCTCAGAGCTTAAAGACATACAGAGCAGACAATAATGTGGCCAAGACACGTCTTAGAGGCAGGAGAAAAGATTTGTCGTCAGTCATGTCCGACTCTTTGTGGCCCCATTTGGGGTTTTCTTGGCAAGGATACTAGAGCAGTTCACTATTACCTTCTCCAACTCATTTTACGGCATTAAGTTACTTGCCCAGGGTCACCCAGCTAGTAAGTGTCTAAGGTCAGATTTGAACTCAGGAAGATGAGTGTTCTTGACTCCAGATTCGGCACTCCATCCATTGTATCATCCAGTCAGGAAGACCTGATCAAATCTGATTTAGGCATTTAATAATTGTGTGACCCTGGACAAATCACTTAACCTATTTATTCCTCAGTTTACTAATCTGGAAAAAATAAGGGCCTCTAAGGTCCTTTCTAGCTTTAAAAGTATGACCCTTTGGTAAGTCTCTGATCTCAACTCCAATTTCACAAGTCAGGAACAGTTTCCAATAGATTGACTCAAACACCTGATAGGGGTATTCGTGGCTTTTCAAGACATTTGCACATTCAGAAAATGGATAGGGTGAAGAGGAAGAATCCAGGAGGCTTCACTGTTGGGTACTGCCTACAATAGTCTGTAGCCAGGAAGTACAGTCACTCCTAGGTAGGTATAGACATACATCGCCGGCTGCTACTGTGTTGGTAATCAGAGATGCTGAGAACTGAGATGCACTTAAGGTAGAAGGGCAGTGCTCCTAAAACCAATTTCACAGACAACCAGTGGATGAAAAACACCCACATTAAAGGAGCATGGTGTTCCCCATTGCACTAGAATAAAATGAAATGCTAGGTGGGTCAGGGCATAAATAATAATAATAATAATACCTTACTCAGAGTGCAAATGGTTCTAACTTTTTCCAAAGCAGTTTTGCATCCATTCTCTTATTTGATGCACACATCTATGTGAGGAAGCTAGGGCTGCTGGGGTCATCTTCTGTTGAAAAGGAGAAAAATAAAGCTGAGATTTTCTGTCATTAGCCTAGGATTATCCAGTGAACTTGTAGAAGAACTTGGGCCAGAAATATGGGACTTGGCTCTTTCTTCCTCATTGAATGGGTCCTGGGGCCCAAATGATTGGATATTTCTAAGGGGCCCTAGGGTTTTTTCAGATTTACCTGAAAGTTCCGTCTCCCTCCCCCCCCTTTTCAGAAAGACATAAGGCTTCCTACATTGTGCCTACCATGACACTGTATCCAAGGATGAATAAATAAGTCATGGTCCTGGCCTAGTTTATAATATCATAGGGAGAATGGATGCATGCAGAAATAACTGATGGTGGAGAGCTGCGGCTGCATGCTGCCTCTCGGCTGTGTGGATGTGCTCCCCAGAGTCCATCCAGACAGCCAATCAGAACTCTTGGCATTTTACCTGCAGCGCTTGGGAGTGTTTCAAGAAGTATCTGGAAACTCACAGCTTGTCCTTAGCAAATAACTTCAAGGAAATCCCTGTTCAACATTCCCCTTCTGGTGACTGGGGCAGACGGAACCAAACCTTCTGTTCCTCAGCCAGGCTTTCTCCACCCATCTGTACCCCAGAGCCCTTTGTTGCCCAGTCCGCTGGTTTTTTGCATTCCAAGACTAGCTTAACCAATTTTGTCGGAAGCAGAAAATGAACAAGGCTTAAATCAGAGAAGGTGGAGGGAGGGATGCTTTACTTCTTTGTCAGAGACTTTCATTCTGTTCCTCTAGTTCTTAGGGGTACAAACTGTGGGAGCTCCCTCCTACCTTTACCACAGTCTAGTAACATTGAGTGGCATAATGAGAAAAGTATTAAGTGACCTTGGAACCAGGGAACTTGGGTTGAAGATTGGCTCTAACACATATATAACTGTGTAACCCTGAATAAGACTGTGTACCTTTTAGGGTCTCAGTTTCCTTGTCCGTAAAATCAGGAGAGTGATACTTGCAGTAAATACTTACCAAATAGGATTGTTGTCAGGAAAGCATTTTGTAAAATGCAAAATAAATATGAGTTGTTAAGTCATTAATGAACTGGGAACTGGGGAAAAAATCCCCAGGGCCAAGTGAGTTCATGAATGAATTCTACCAAACATTTAAAGAACAATTAATTCCAATACTGTATAAACTGTTTGGAAAAATAGGCAAAGAAGGAGTCCTACCAAACTTCTTTTATGATGCAAATATGGTGCTAATACCTAAACCAGGAAGAGCTAAAATAGAGAAAGAAAATTATAGACCAATTTCCCTAGTGAATATTGATGCAAAAATTTTGAACAAAATACTAGCAAGGCAATTACAGCAATATGTCACAAGGATTATATACTATAACCAGGTGGGATTTATACCAGGAGTGTAGGGTTGGTTCAATATTAGGAAAACTGTCAACATAATTGACCATATCAATAAATGAGTTATTATAATCATGTCCATCTTCTTAAATGATTATAATTGGGGATATTTGTGCATGAAAAAAAAACCCTAACAAAACAAGTAAGTATATGATGTATTAAGTGCCATATGAACACTAAATTCAATAAAGGGTGTAAAAGTTCAAAGAAATCAATGTGGTCTGGAGTAATCTGGGGGGACTTCCTGAAGGAGGGTGGATTTATAATTATAAATCACAGATTGAACTTAGAGGATATCTAAACCACTGCTACTCCACATTATAGGTGAGAAAACTAAGGCTCAGGGAGATTGTGGTTTTCACACAATCATACAGGTAGTAAGTACCAGAGCTGGGATTTGAACCTTCATCTCCAACTCCAAATACAACGTTTCCACTCACCATGCTTTTTTGAAGTGGGTCTCAAAACACATAGACATATACAGCAGAAAGGGATTACCTAATCCACTTCTCTCATGTTACTCCCAACCTCATGCTTTGTTCTCTGCTCCCTACATCAAATTATGTGTCAGATTCATTTAATTGATGCACCTAGGGCCAAACAGCTTGCTAATGGACAAGCTTAAATTAGAAACCAAGCTTCCCAACCTTTTCCTTTTCCTCTGCCCCTGATCTATTGGCTTTGATAAACTGGTAGAGGACATTCTGAGGTCAGGATGGGAATGGGAGAGCAAAGACTATACTTTGAGAACACCCAGTAGATCAAGCTGTAGTAGAAACTTCACTTAGTGGACATGGGGCATGCTAAAGTTGGTTGGAACCAAGTCTGGAAAGCTTTAAATGGCAAGACAAGGAGTCTGGACTTTCTTTCTGCTTTCAGCCCTACCCATTGTTCTGTGTTTAGGAACATAGTGAAGATGGTGCTTTAGAAAGATTAATCTGGCCATAATATGCAGGCTGGATTGGAGGAGAGTTGAGACATTTAGGAGGATATCACAGTTGCCCAGGCAAAGTGTCAGTGACATAGCTTCTTGTCCCTACCAAGACGAAGACATTGGGGAAATAAGCATAAGCTCATGAACTAGTAATCAGCATTGCAATCTGTATTCAGTGGATTTGGGATGACCTCAGGAATTCAGTGATAGATGTCAGGCAGCCTGAAGGCAGCCTCACAAGCCACCCATTTGGAATAACATCTCTCATTAGCTATGACTCTCAAGGGAAGTAGGTAGCTTTGGGCTATGTCAGTCATTATTTGAAGCTTATTCCATGCAGGTGATGAGAACATCTCTACCACCACCATTGCTTTTCTTCTTTCCCCCAATCCTGTCCTGACCCCAATCTCTTTTCTAGCTAGGAAAAGTCACTGTAGAGTAGGAACTCTGTATGATTTTACAGTTGGAATGTTGCGTCACATAGGACCTTGCACCAGGAGGAGTTCCTTCCCTGTGGAATCTGGGATTTCTTTCTTTCTGGGAGCATCTTTCTCGGATGGCCTTTTTGTATGAGTTTGTGTATCTCCTACTGGTGAAGACCATGAACCAGTAGGACAAGAGTTGTATATCTTGTCCTTGGCATCCTGGAGAGCAAGACCCTACTATCTTTTATGAAGGTCAGATTGTTGGAAATGGCAGATGCTGAGGAGCCAAACTGGGCTAATGAGGTTCCTATCTGAGAGCACAGCTCTGAGGCCCTCTCTGCCCTTGTTACTAAAGAAAGATATGTGGGCAAGAAGATGGTACCATATCAGGGAGAAGTTTAATAAGAGCCTGAAGTAAGATGGAGGCAGTGGTAGTAAAAAAAGAAAGCAAAAAGATTTGAGAGATTTCAAAGGAAATCTGACTTCCTTGTCCTTCCAAAGACAAGACTGAGGTTTGAGCCCTTGACAACTGGGAGATTTATCTCTTCTACCTTCTCTCTCATTCTTGATCTCTTCCTCTCCAGCTCCCTTTCTTACCCTCTTCTCAAAGCAGCTAAAACTAGAAGAGAATATAATCCAAAGACTGAGGGAAGAGGGAAAGAGCTAAGGAGAAGGAGGAAGACTTACAAGAATCATTATTCTGGACTCTCATTTTCTTTTTTTCCGTCTCAAACCCTGTCGTCTTAGAGGGAGAGTTTTTTTTTTCCTTATTAAAGGAGCAAATGCACCCTGAAAACATGGCTGTCTGGCTGACTGAAGCAGTGCCAAACAAGAGGAATTATCAGAGATTGGGTGATCAGCCAATCAGGCTGGCTCCAGGGATTCTGTTCTTTCCCCGCTCCCTCATGCAGCCAAGCCATCCCTTCCCATACACTTCAGTGTGGCAGTCCCTAAATCTGTCAATTACTTTCCATCAGCTTGAAGCTCTGATAGGAGCCTGGTCCTTGGTGGATAAAGTAGCGGCTGACTTTCAAGAATCTAAAGTAATAAAGCCAAGAGGGCTCACGGGGAGGGCTGAATGAACAGAGGAGGAGAGGAGGAAAGTGGAGGAGGGAGGAAGAAGTGGATTTAATTGAACATCCCCTGCTTGGGTAACACAGCCAAGGAAGCATTCATCTTCTGAGAATGTAGAGCCTCTGTCATGGCATGTTTTTTTTTTTTATTCAATATAGTGACTGGGACCATTACTATGGAAGCCAGTGTTTGATGAGGGAAAGGGAGCTGCAGGTCATTGTGGATGAGTTAATTTAGCAGTGGCTGACTGGATAAGTAGAAATCCCAGGGAGCTGTTGTAGATGGGGACTGGAACTCAGCACTGGACTGGTGATGTAAATGAGATGCTGAAATAGGCTTCCCTGGGGCACTGCAAGGTCATCGTTTTTGGCTGGGTTTCCTACTGGCATAGGACAGTGATTCAAGAAGACTGAATATAGAGGGACAGTAGGAGAGAGGGAAGTGGCTCTCCTTTCTGGTGTTAAAAAGACCAGATGCTTTTTCTTGTTGTTTTAAGTCGTGTCTGACTCTTCATGGCCTCATTTGGCATTTTCTTGGCAAAGATACTGGAGTAGTTTGCCATTTCCATCTCCAGTTCATTTTACAGATGAGGAAGCTGAGTCAAAGAAGGTTAAATGACTTGCTCAGGGTCACACAGCAGTAAGTGTCTGAAGCTGGATTTGAACTCAGAAGGATGTGTCTTCCTGATTCCAATCCCAGAGCTCTATATACTGCACTACTTAACTTCCCCAGAATAAATGAATGTATGAATAAGAATGTCAAAAACTTAAGCATCATTTATATGAAAAGCACTGTTCTGGGCACTGGGGGATAAAAAAAAGATCCTTGTTTTTAAGAAGCTTACCAATAATAATAATGGAAGACATTTCTATGGTGTCTCAGTATTAACCTATGTTTTACATCCATCAGCTCATGTGATATTCACAGTATCTCTGTGACATAGAGAGTACACATAACATCATCTACTTTTGTACAAGTGGCGATTGCTCAGATGGTATGTGACTAAGACAGGATTTGAACTCAGATCTTGTGCCTATAAATTCAAGACCCTTCCCAATTTATCTTGCTGCCTAATGTGCACATAGATAACCTTAATACTGAGTATAAAAAGTGTCTAAGGGGGTGTAAACAAAGTGCTGTGGCAGTTCAAAAGAGGCAGAGGTCACCTTCTAGCTGGGATAGATAAGGGATGGCTTCCTGGAGGAGGAAGAGTTTGAACTAGGCCTTCAAGGATAAGTAGGATTTCAGTGGGTAGCAATACAGGGGGTGGGGGTTATATAGGGAGATGAATGAGTAAAGGCATGCAGGTGGGATATATTTGGAGAACAGTAAACAGTCCAGTTTGATGAGAACCTAGAGTTCATGGAAGGCAATATGTAAGGTATTTAATAGGGTATTGGATACAAAGTCAGGAAGAGATGAGTTCAAATCCTACCTGAGAAATTTACTATCTGTGCAACTCTGTATTAACCACTCTGTGCTTCAATTTCTTCATCTGTAAAATTAGGGAGTTGAAATTGATAGCCTCTAAAATTCCTTCTGGAGGATTCTAGATGGTTCAGTGGATGGAGCTCTGGGTCTGGAGTCAGGAAGACCTGAGTTCAAATCTGGATTCAGACACTTCCTAGCTGTGTGACCCTGGGAAAGTCACTTAATCCTGGTTGCCTCAGTTTCCTCATCTGTAAAATGAGCTGGAGAAAGAAATGGCAAACCTGTCTAGTATCTTTTCCAAGAAAACCCCAAATGGGGTCACGAGGTCTGACTTAGAAAGAGTCAGACATGGCTGAAATGACTGAACAATAATAATATCCTGTCTAGCTCTACATCTGTGAGATATGTTTTGCTAAGTGTATTGGAGCCAGACTGTGGAGGGATATTTAATGTTGAAATTCCTCAGCCTGACACCCTTCATCAGTTAGTGAATGACATAATCAAAGTTCTCAATCAAGAAGATCAATCTGGCAGTGATCTATTCAAAGGACCAGAGATAGGTGAAGACTAGAGGCAGGGAAACCATGAATGAATGAATAAATAAAAATAATTCATTGGTCATTTACCATATGGTAGGCATCATGCTTAGCACTATTGATACAATTTTTTTTTTTTTAAAATACCTAGCCCTGGTCCTCAAGAGGCTTAAGTTCTAATAAGAGAAACCAGCCTGTACAAAGAAATGACGGTTAGAGAGTTCAACATACACCAAGATAAGGTCAAAATGAGTACATGACTTAAACATATCATAAGCAAATTAGGAGAGCAAGGCATAGTCAGATCTATGAAGAAGAGAAGAATTTATGATGAAACAAGAGACAGGGAATGTTATGAAATGCAAAATGAATAATTTTGATTATGTTAAGCTAAAAAGCTTTTGCACAAACAAAACTAATGCAACCAAGATTAGAAGGAAAGCAGAAATTTGGGGAACAATTTTTACAGCCAATGTCTCTGATAAAGACCTCATTTCTCAAATATATAGAGAACTAAATCAAATTTATAAGAATATGAGTCATTCCCCAATTGATAAATGGTCAAAGGATATGAACAGGCAGTTTTCAGATGAAGAAATCAAAGCTATCTATCTATAGTCATACGAACAAGTGCTCTAGAGAGGGGTTTCTTAGTTTGGTAGGTTGGAGGAAGGGTGAATAGAGTCATAGGACAATTGATGAGTTTGTGCATTCCAGGAATAGTGATGTTGACTTGCTTCTAATTCCCAAAGGTCTGGGGGGAAGCGATGGGGAGGAGGGAGGAGAGGCTTAAGCCTATTGCAATGGTCTAAAGAAGAAGTAATGAGTACCTGAACTCTCTAGCACCTAATATAGTACCTGTCATGCAGCAGGAACCTAATAAATGTTTGTTAATTGACTGGTAGCGCTTCCACCCCCACCACACCCTCATCTCCAACATAACTTTTCTCCCCTGCCTTTCATGATTTCTTTTCTCCTTCAAACCTGCTTTACACAGTCATTGAACAACTGATTTTACCTTGATACAAAAGTTGGGGATGAGTCATATACAGGGTGTGTCCCCTTTCGACCATGGAAGATCCTTATTTTGATTGTGGAAATTTTTATGAGAATTCCTTTGCCTCTCAGGCCCTCCTCACCCTCTCACACACATAGAATCATAAATAGCCTGCATCAGAGCCTCAGTAGGTGCTTTTGGAACCTTCCAATGAAATGACTTTTCCAAAAGAAGGCACATACATGAAATCTGAGGTGCTTGCTCAGATTTAAAATCTAGGAGCCTATAGCTCTTTGCTGACCTCTACAGCTGTTTTGCCTCAGTTTCCCCTTCTTTAAAAATATGTCAGAGTTTGTTTTGTGTAAGTGGCATGATCTTTGATTCATACTTGTCATTTGCTTTACTTCTTTCCCTAAAGTCTTTCTTCAATGCCTCATTTAACACATTCAATTCAACTAATATTTATTAAGTCCCTACTGGGTGACCCTTGCATGATTTAGATAAGGGAGAAGAGGCATGAGGTTATTCAAAGCAGTAATACGTTATTGACTTGACTTTACTGTCCTAGAGTTGAACTCCCAAACTCCAAAACTATAGACATCACTATTCAATAAAAAAAGCTTATCATTAACATAGAGTCACTGGTCCCTATGTCTTGACCAAACTTTCATTTGGAGAAATGAAAATTTTTATAAGTGGTTTCATGATATGGAATTATCTTTTCCCCTATTTCCCCCCCATGAGTAGAGCCTAGGGAAATTCAAGCTACGTTCTCAGGCGTAAGCCTAATTGGCCTTATCTGGGGTCACTACTCAATGGGACTATTATCCTTAGTTACCTGATCAGATGCAGGTCAGTTCCCTGGTTCCTTTCTTCCACTCACAGAGAGACATAGAGTCTTCATTTCAAAAGTTCTTAATCTCCTAGGAACCTAAAGATGGGAATTGTCTTCTTTGTTCTAGTAACTAGAGTTCTGATCCCAAGGGAGAAACATGAACTCCCACAGGACCAGTGGGGAAAAATTCCCAGCACAGTGGGGTGAGAAATCTTTAAGATTCAAAGCTCTGTGTGACTATGCTAGCTGTGTTTCTATTTTGAAAAACTCTTTCCTAGTCAATTAGAAATTGGCATACAGGCATAGCTGTGCATAAATAATGGACCAAGTTGGGCTGAGTACCATTGGCCTTCCCTCCCCCCCAAAGCATGTCAAAATAAGCTAGTACAGCAATCACATCACCAGCCCTAGTCATATCCCCAATACTGGTACAAAGGTCCCAGAGGTAATACTTTCCAGTAAGGATTTTAGTTGATGAGACACACTGGGTTGTGTCTAAAACTGCCATCATTCAAGTTGTTCTGTCTCCATACACCCTGCTCTGTTCAAGTTTTGACAGTCTAGTTACATCAATTGACCTTGACTGGTAGGTATGACCCTGGTCAGACAGCTTGTAAGACTGATTAGAAACATCTAGCTCCTCAAGGTGTCTTCTAAGCTGTTGCAAGAAGCTGTGGCCCTGAGGTTTCATCTAGCTTCTGTTTGTTACCTTGATGGGTCTAGAGGATTATGGAGTATAACTGTGTGTCTCTCTGTAATAGTAATCAAGAGTTATAACTAGGATAGATCCAGGGGCTTTGCCCAACAAAACATACATTTAAATGGTGTTTTAAAAGGTAGCACAATTCAGCAGGTCAAAACACTGAGCTTAGCACCTAGTTAGCAAGAATGATAAAAGCAGCTTTATTCACATCTTTGTTCTGATATGACTTTCATTTCTAAATATATCCCCCTCATTCCTCACTCACTGAGCTCCCCCCTTGTAACAACAACAACAAACAACCACCACAACAGATGAGGGGGAACAGTTCTGCAAAACTAACACATCAACAGGATATATGATGTTCCATACCTACCACTGCAAGGAAGGGAGGCAGGCACAGTTTTTCATCTCTTTGTCATGGCCAGCTTGGTCATTATAACTTCAGAGTGTTGAGATGTTGGGGTTTTTCCCCTTCTTCTGTATATTGTCTTTCTTATCCTGCTTCTTTCATTCTGCATCAGTTCATATAAATCATCCCATGCTTTTCCATTTCTTCATATTCATTGATGACATGCCCTATCTCCACTTGTCAGCTGTACCCTGATTAATAGGCATAGACTGTTTCCCATTCCCTGCTACTGCAAAAAGGGCAACATAACCCTTTAAGGTAGATGGAACATATCATATAATTCACATTGCATAGAAGAAGAAATAGTGCCAGAGAAGGAAAATAATTCTCTGAAAGTCATATAAATAAGTGTGCCACATATTTATGTGTAGCCAAATAACTGCCACAGCATCAGAGGCAGCATTCCGCTTGGGAATCCTCTGACTCCCAGTATTTTGCCTTTCTGGTGGCCCCATGCTGCTAAGAGCTGGCTGCAATTACTGGTGAGCCAAACAGCCCCCACTTGGGTTCCAAATGTTATAACTCAATGCTCTAGTGGCTTAAGCCTCGAGAGGCATGTCCAGGAGGAAATGGGAAATGAGCATCAGACAGTGGAATGATTAAGGAAACCCAGTGTTTACTGCTGCCTACGTTCGCCCTGTGCTTGGTGGGCACTTAATATGTGCTGGCTGATGAAGATAATGAAGATGATTTAGGCTACTGCCTCACAGCTCGGGCCGTCAATTTTATCCCAACAATGCAATGTGCTCTCAAGCTCCAAATCATTTCAGCCGAGCCTGAAAGGGGATGTTTTCCAGGCAAGATTAGAGGAATCCCAAGGCTTTTATGGGGCCCCAGGTAAGGCTGATGTCAGGGTGGGGAATGGAAACAGGAAGGATTAGGCAGTTCCTGGTGAGGGAGAGGTGGTAAATACCACTGGGTTCATAAAGAAAAGCCATTCTGGAATGCACATCTGCTCATTCATCCTGCTACATCAGAAGGCAAATTCCACGGAGGATGTTCCAAGACACTGAACTAGGAATCAGAAGTCCTGGGTTCTGGTTCTATTTCTTGCACCCTTTGCTCACTGGAGGGCTTTGATCACTTCCTTTCGGACCTCTTCTCTGAAACTTTCTTCCCTATTCTCTTGTAGGTTCCCTGAGAATAGCAATTTTTTTTTTTCGGCGGAGAGGGGTCTTTGAATCTCCAGTGTCCACACAGGATAATGAAACAAAGTAGGGACTTAATATTTTTTAAAAATTAAATTATGAAAAGATTGAGGTGGAGACCTAAATGTTGAATGTCTTACAGAAATCTAAGTTTATTAAGTATTCTGTGATATCTTTGTGGACAAGATGGAAAGATGAGAGCTGAAGAATAGTGCGTTCAGATCAGTGGGGGTTGATTAATAGATGAGCATCAACCTGGAGAGAGAGGGGTCTCTAGAGGCAGGCAGTAGGGGTCTGCCTAGGTTTGCTCAACATGTTTATCAGTGATTTGGATGGAAGCGTCTTTGATATGCTTATAATACCTTCAGATGACGTAAAGTTGGAAGGCATAGCTAAAGCTTCAGACGACAGAATCAGAATCTCAGAATCAGAACCAACATCAACAGATGGTAGTGATGGAGGGAGAAATGTGTAATTGATTTCACTTTTTAACTCAAGAGCAGGACTTCACCAATTCAAGATGGGGATGATGATGAGGTCAGCAATTCATGGGGAAAGAACCTGGGGGTTGGGTGGATGACAAGCTCAAAGTGAGTCAGTGGAGTGATGAAGGCAGGGTGGGGAAGCAAGGATGATTTTAAGATTCATGAATAGAAACATAGGGAATAGAACAGCAAAGGAGGTAGTCAATATGCCAGGCACAGGCTAAGAGCTAGGGATACAAAAAAAACAAAAACAGTTCCTGCCTTCAAGGGGCTAACAGTCTAGTGGGGGAGACAGCATGCTGTGGTCTAACCAAATATAGAATGGTGTGTTCTGCTTTGTGTGCCACATTTTATTAGAGATCTTAATAATCTCTTTGCTGCCTTTATAACCTTGAGCAAGTTGCTTAACCCCTCCAGGTCTCAGTTTCCTTATCTGTAAAATGTGTAATAATGGCACTTCTCTCCCAGAATTGTTGTGAAGATAAAATGTAAGTAAAGAGTTGTGAAAACCCTCCTTCCAAGGTGCCATCTTTGATCCTACACTAACACATGTCTCAAGAAGGGCAAGGAGGATGATCTTAGAGACCAGATAACACGTGGATCATTTTAAAGTGCTAGGTATCAAGCAAATCATTTCACAGACCGAGGCTTTAGTTTCTTCAAAACTGTTTGTTGATTGACTGAGAAACAGTAAAATGAGGGGTCTGGATTAGATCTTTCTATGGCATCACCTAGGTCTGACATTTTGTTGTTTACCGAATGTTTGCTTACTTTATTTGACACAGAGGGAGAGGCAAGGTGTAATGACTGAAGTATGATAGGAAGTCTTGGATAGGAAATGTTATCTTGGGCACATACTAGCTGTGTGACCTTGGGTAAATCATTGAATTTCTCTCAACCTCAGGTTTCTCATCTGTAAAATGGGGATAAACAAAATTGTTGTGAGGATGACAAGTATGCAACACATTTTGCAAACCCTAAAACACGAAGCAAATATGAGCTGTTATTAGTCACTTAGTCAGTCAACAAACATTTCCTGTGCCTGCTGAGCACCATATTTGTGCTAAGTACTGGGGAATAAAAAAAAAAGGAATAAAAACCTCGAAATTCCTGCTCTGAATGAGCTTACAGTCTAAAGCGGGAGACAACGTGCAAATAACTATTGACAACCAAGATATAAACAGGATAAATTAGAGCTAATTAAGAAGATGGGAAAGGTAGGAGGGGTTCAAGTTACGAAGAGCTATAAAAACCAAACAGAGAATTTTTCTGTATGATCCTGGAGGTATTGTGGCACCATGAAGTCAGTGACATGGTCAGACTTGTGCTTTGGGAAGGTCAGTTTAACAGCAAAGTGAAGGATGGACTGGAGAAAGGAGAAGCTTGGGGCAGGAAGACAAACTAGAAGGCTCTTGCAAAAGTCCAGAGAACTGATGAAGGCCTACGCAAGGGTGGTAGTGTCACAGGAAGGAAGGGCCATATACTAAAGATATTGCCAAGTTAGAGTCCACAGAGCAGTGACAGATCAGATCTGGAGGATGAGATAAAGAATTTTGACTGCTGCGTCTGTATGAAACAGAACATTAAAAGAACTTCCCTTTCACATCTGTCTTGTATGGTGTCTTCTACCTGGAATTGGAACCCTGCTAGCCAGGAGAGGCCCCACAGTCACTACAATAGTGCCTATGCCTAAATCAATTCAACTAAGACATCTAGCATATACTATGTGGAAGCCTGAGAGATAGTATGGTGGACTATATAGGAAGCCTGCCTTGGAGTCAGCAGGACCTGGGTTCAAACCTTACCCTCTGACAACAAATGACTGTGTAAACCCTGGTCAAGCAACTTGACCTCTCATTGCCACAGTCAACTGTCTAAAATGGGTTCTTAGTGTATTTAAATCTGTGGATTGCAGGGGGTCTGTGTACTTGGATGAGTAAAAAAGTACATTAGTTTCAATAACCTTTCACTGAATGTTAGCATTTCCTTCAATTATGAATTTTAAAATATTTTTTCAATAACTTCTAACTGAATTTTAGGATTTCCTTCAGTTATGAATTTTTAAAAAATTATTCTGAGAAGGTATCTAAGTCACCAGACTGTCAAAGGGGGTCTGTGATACAAACAAGGTTAAGACCCCTTCTCTAAGACTATGGTTTGGAGAATAATTGCAGATCTATATTAGTAGGGTGAGTTTCCTCACCAAGAATTCCCTAAAACCAATGAAATCACAAGTACAGGACACTTTTAAATGTGCATTAGGCAGCAAGATATGAAGAGAAGATTTAAAAAAAATGCTCCCCACTTTCAAAAAGCTTCTATTCTCTTCTGCTTCCATATTGAATTCAATAACCTGCAAGTGTAGACCCGGGTCCAAGAAATCCAGGTCTCCTAAGAGTCCCCAAGGGGAATTAGGAACAAGTGACTCAGAAATTCACAGAATAGCCAGGGCCAGAACTAGAGGTGAGAGAGTGGTGACTTCAAATACAAGTGAAATGCCTTGGAACACCTGGTGGGGAGAAGCCCAGCTTTAATTGATCAATTCCAATCCCATTAGGACAATAGCTGGCCATTATATCAGAAGCTAATTGCTATTAGCTTATAGTAACTCAGTAGGTTTAATATTCAGAAATTCCATGACACAAGGCCATCACACTTTGCTTAAATGGTCTCATTCATGTTATTAGTTCCATTTAACTATTAGCTTATTACTGTTAAGTTATTATAAGTTTTTATAAAGTCCTTGAACTGTGGGCCTGCCTGTAGTGGGCATTTCATTAGGGAGAATATAGTGTACCCAGTGGTTTCATATTTTATTTTCTATTTTTCTTTATCGCATGAGCTTATTAAAGCTTCAGAAAATTCTTGATTCGGATCTTGGCTCTAGCACCAACAGTTGACTCTAACAGTTACGCTTTTACGTGAAAGTTTTATGTGACCGGATGTAGAGAGAGTCAGACAGACTCAGGTTTAGAATGGAAGGCACCTTACAGCTAACTTGATCCAATTGCTTCATTTCACAGGTAAAAAGACCGAGGCCCAGAGGAGGGAAGGCACTCTGTCAGTATGGCTGAAACATTGCACTGTTAAGAGCATAGGATTAGCTATTAAAAACCTAAGTTCAGACTGTGACTCTGCTACTTTCTACCTGTGTGACTTTGGATATTTCCCTGCTCTTTGCCTCAGTTTCCCCATTTGAAAAATGAAGAAAGTTAACTAGGGCAAGGTTTCTTAAACTTTTGTGTATGTGTCTAGACACCTTTGGTAGTGTCTGGTAAACTCAAGGGACCCTTTCTCAGAGTAATGTCTTTAAATGCATAAAATAAAACACATAGGATTATGAATGAAATCAATTGTATTGAAATAGTTATAAAAATATAAAGAAGAAAAAAATTCACAGACACCAGGTAAAGAATCCCTGATCTAGGTGTTTTCTTCAGTTCTTTATTCATAGAATCCTAATTCTATGATCCCAAGACTTGTTCAGTATCATACAGCTGGTCAAGGGACAGAGCCAGTGTTCGGAAATCAGGACTTTTATGTCTTTGAAAGTTAGTGGCCTGACCATTAAGGGGGAGGGGGGTGGGTTAAAGGAAATTGAGATATGGAGGAGGCTGGAGTCATGGCTTCTGTGTTTTCTAATCAGTTATCCAAAGCAGAGTCAGCTGGACCAAGAGTTTGATGCTGCCTGGGGATACTTTTCTATTATTATTATTAGTAACAACAATAATAGTAATAGCTAACATTTATTTACATGGGGGCTTTAAGATTTTTAAAAGAACTTTATAAATGCTACTCACTTGAACCTAATAATAGCCTTGTGAGGTAGATGCTATGTTTACCCCAATTTTACAGATGAAGAAACTGAGGCTGAGAAAAGTTAATAGACTTGTCCAAGGTCACCCTGCTAAGAAGTATTTGTGGTCAGATTCAGATTCAGGTCTTTCTGACTCCAAGTCCAAGATTCTACCACTCTATTATCAGCACTCTGCCTACTCTGTCTACCACCTTATCACTTAGCTGCCATCAGCAGCCACTGTTGAGCACCCCAACTGATTCTAGCCCCTGGGTGCCCCGTGATGCAGCCCTGGCTCACGGCCTCCACTTGTGCCCTGCTTGCTGTGTTTGTATGCTCAGTAAGGGCCTGGCTGCGGCAGGGCTTACACATCCTCTGCATGGATACTGGAGCAGGCGTGGATACCTGCTCAAGGTTGCTGGCCTGAAACTGGGGTTAATTAAAATGATGAAGAATAGGGATCAGAGGTTCTTAGGGTTAGTGCTTGAAGAGACTTTAGAGGTCGCCCAATCCGACCCCCTCATTTTACAGATGAGGAAACTGAGGCACAGTTACAGAGGAGGTTGTGTCTTGCCCAGGATCACACAAAGCCTCATTCAAGAGATATCCTATGGAATTCCAGAGAAGGAGAGAGGGAAACATAAATTATTAGGCGTGGAAATACTTGGTAATTCAAGATAGAAATACCTTTAATACCCAAAAATACAGGATGATAGTATGAGTCACCAACAGAGATATCATCTACAAGATAGCTTATGCCCCTCTGGAAGAGGCTTATGCTCATGAATTGCCAAATTATGGTGTGAAGGATGGCCTAACAAATTATTCTTCAGCTCACTGTACTGGCCTGCAGCTGGCCCCAGGCTACTTAGCAGGTTTGGCACAGACATGCTCAGTGAGAAGGTGATTGAGGGTGAGCACAATGGGGAAAGCCCTAATGGTCAGCTTGGGCTCTTTATAGCCGGATGCACATGTTGCTATCGCTGCTTCGGAATGTCCATAAGGGAGCTATAGATGGGGTGTGGGTGCTTCTCACAGTAACAAATGACTCCCTACTTACTATTCAGAAGGAAAAGAATGAAATGCTAAAGACATCATCAGTGTGTCCTAGGCCAAAAGCTGGCCAGTTTGATGTGTTATCTAGTGGAAGAAGAAGTAGAGGAAGACACTTCATCTTTTGGCTCTGGGAATTCTCTCTGGCTGTCCTGCATGCCTGGAATGCTTGCCCTCCTCCTTCACCATCTACTGACCTCCCTGGCTTCCTTTTAAGACCCTACTAAAATCCCACCTTTTACTGAAGCCTTCCTAATCTCTCTTAATTCTAATCTCTTCCCTTTCTTATTTACTTCCAATTTATCCTCTATATAGTTTTATATATATATATATATATATGTGTGTGTGTGTGTGTGTGTGTGTGTGTGTGTGTTTGTATGTTGTTTCCCTCATTAGATTATAAGCTTCTTGAGGGCAAGGCCTGTCTTTTGCCTCTTTTTGTATCCCCAGCACTTACCACAGTGCCTGGTACATGGATGTTGCTTAATAAATGTTTATTGATCGATTAATGGATGAAGATGATTCTAAAAAGCAATTCTCAAAGGTGTTGTTTGTCCTTTGTTTTGAAAAGGACCGATGATATTATGGGGTGATGTCTTGAATTCTCACGGTAGACAAAGAACAGAATTTCTAAAATGATACGGGAGGGGGACAAGACAGTTCACGCTGCCAGAGGGGAGAATCTAGGATATAAAAGAAACCCAGGAGGAGAATGCAAAAAGAAAAGTGAAATCAGCCAAAAGTTTGTCTTGCTCAGAAAAAAGCAAGTTTCCTTAGCCCCCAAGAGTATGCGCTGATGACTAAACCATTGTAATCTGTCATTTTCTATGAATATTTCCAGACAGAATTAATACATGTTTTGAAGTAGGGGGAGAATGTCAATGTCAAGTGGAGCGTTCCCATTAGAAGGCAACCAGTTGGTGGAGTGTTTGACCTGGAGTCAAGAAGACTTGTGTTTCATTCCTGCCTTTGATGCTTATTAGATGGGCAAGTCGCAGTCTCTCAGACTCATTTTCCTTGTTTGTAAAAGGCGATAATAATAATACCTTCTTCACAGATTTATGAGAATCAAATGAGATAATACATATAAAATGCTTTGCAAGCTTAAAGAGCTATATAAATGCTAGTTATATGAGGTGAAATATTGATAGCAGGAGCAAAGAAAAAAGAGCAAACCTCACTGCTCATCACCTGGGGAATGGTTAAATAAAGCATGGTACATGAACATGCTGGAATATTGCTGTACTGTTGGAAATTACGGCTATGACAGATTCAGAGAAGCAGGGGAGGATAGACGGACTGATGCAAGATGAAGCAAGCAAAACCAGGCAAACAATATGCACAATAACTACAACAACAGAAATAAAACTACCACTGCAAAATAAAACAAACAAAAACACTTCAACTGAATAGTGTGTAACTACTGCAATTCTATTTGTCCAGGAAGAAAGGATGAGAAAACGTGCCTCTTATTTCTTTGATTCTGTTCCCTGGTAACTTGGCTGTAAAACAGATGCACAGATGAATTATTTAATTTGAATACTACTCTCGGATTCTTTTTTCAATTTTTTTTCCATTTTAAAGAATATCCTCTTTTTCTAACACACTTTATCTGACCTTATGCTTTTCTATGCACATGCTATCTCCATCCCCCCCCTTGCCCCTTGTAGTAGATTGTAAATGTTCTGAGGGCTTACAGATGCTGCTGTATTTTATCTTTCTTTCCCTAGTACCTAGCAAAATGCCTCACACATAACAGGTACTTAATAAATGCTTGTTGAATTGAATAAGATAAAACAAAATCAGTCTTAGGATATCTCAGCATATTCAATTAGTGAACTGGAAAGAAGATTGGATTTGAAGTCAAAGGACTAAATTCAATCCTTGACTCTGGGATTCCCTACTTGTATGACCTTGGGCAGCTCAGAACCTCCCTGGGCTTCCCCCTTTTCTCACCTGTAAAATGAATGAGTTGGACCAGATGGCCCCTGGTCCACTCTAGCTCTGAAGTCTGTGGACTTCTCTCCGCTTGGATTTCCAAGCCTTTACCATGGGGCCTCCTTTCTTTGGATGAATGAGGAAACAGATCACATAGGGAAGGTGATTTGCCCAAAGTCATACAGAGAATTAAAGGTGGAGCTGGGACTTAGAACTCAAACTTCAGGTCACCTAATCAAGAGTTCTTTCCATTATAACGCACTGCCCCAGGATGGTTGTCCATCCTTTTCCAAAAAGGAGGAATGACATCATGGGGTGATATCTTGACTTGCACATGAATTGGATTTAAGTGAGGAAGTTGCACAAAATGGTCAGCCTCACTCTTCCAGATTCCTGAAGTCCAGTTGCAGGACAAAAGTCATGACAACTGGCAGTGGCCCAGGAGGCAGTGGATGACTTTGGCATCTTTGATGTCTGACCAAGCTCTAAGCACTGCACCCCACCTGCTTCAGCCTCCTTCATGGTCATTGGAACAAAGTGTTCCCTCATCTTCTCCTTCTGCCAAGAGGAGTCTTCACATACTTGAGGTAGACATCCACCTACTTCATCAATGGATTTCAGGCCTATTGGTCACCCTCAGCCTGGTTTGGCCTATCTGCCAAGATGGTTTACCAAGGTATGGCTGCTGTACATGCTACAGTTTCTTGGAGCCACAGGTGAGAGTTGGGGATAGGTGGACATCAAGGATGGATGAGCAGCCCTGAAAAGGGCTCAGCAAACCCTTATACCACATATGCCAGTCCTCCAGAACACCTCATATGCCATTACAATGCACTGCCCATGCCCCTGGATAGTCAAGGGGGGAAAAGTACCATCAGTTTATGCAGGCACAGGAAATTTCCTTTTGTGTATTGACAATGATGGGTAATCAATACAGGGATTTAGTAGAAAATAGAAAGCCATTTGATCATAGATCTAGAGATGGAAAGGACCTCAGAGGCTGCCTAAGTCCAATCTTTGTTTCATGGATAAGGGAACTGGGGCCTAGGGAAGTTAAATGACTTACTGGGGGTTACAAAGCTAGCAAGTCTGAAAGCCAGAATTCCAACCTAGGTCCTCTGCCTGCCAGCTGCAGTATTCCTCCTCTTTTACCGTATTGCCTGTTTCCCATTTGATTAGCCAGGCTTAAGTGACCCAGTGAACTTGGAAGCTGAAACTTTATAAAACCCTAACTTTTTTGGGGAGGGGTTGGTATTGCTTCACACAATTTACCTGCTGAATCACCTTTATAGGTACCTTGTAAGAAGCAGAGCCTTTTAAAACCTTTCTCCTGGGGCTCCTTTCAAATCTCACTTTCAGTGAATGAACTGAAGGAATATGTCCCTTCAGTTCCTCATTGTGCTGTGGAGGTAACCCTAGCTTCTTAGACTCTGAGGGTAGGGCATATGCTCTGGCAGGCTGGAGAGGCTCTGAGAATGGGCCTGGCAAGTCTATATGCCTGTCTGTCCTCTGAGGACCAGCCTAAGTTCATAAGGATCCATCACCAGTCGGCCTGCTACCAGGTTATTAATTTTTTTTCAGTCCTAGCAGCTCATGAAGCCATCCATTAAATGCTGACTCCAGGTCTAGCACTCTTTGTAACATACCATCCAGATGCAGAGTGGTGGAGGGAAAGGGGGAGAAAGGATGGGAGAGGGGAAGAAAGAACAGAAGGAATTCTGACCTGTCTAGATCCTTGAGGACTGGAACAAAGGAATGTGCTGCTTTTAAAAATCTTGATTTCTCCTTTCCTTGGTAGATTCCTATATATTCTGACTCTCTCCATTGCACAGATATCAAGTCATCTGAAAGGGATGTTATAGTTATACCAGGGATGGGAGAAATTTTTGAGAAGCTTCTAATTTTCTTTTGTTACCAGGAGGAGAGACTTTCCAGTTATGGCTCAAGTATTTCTCTCAAAGCTAGGGGCATATGTCAGCAAAATGGTGAAGTCAGCAAAATTTGTCTTTGGGATATTGCAAATTACCTTTTAATGCCCCCTTGGCCCAGAGGTGCCCAGTACCTTCTGTGGCTCTGGGCCTTCTCATCAGGAAGGAAAGGGAGCTAATAAATTCCTTCATGCTGTTAGGGACTTAATGCGTCACCTCCCCGGGGAGATTTACGTTTTGAAAGAGTACCTTAAGGAACTGGTAAGGCTCAGCTCAAAGGCCTGAGTTTCTAATAGAATAATTTCCATTATTACTGTTTGGAAAAAGGAGGGGTTTCTCAGAGGCCCTTCAAATTATACTGCATAGGAAGCAATCTAATCTGCCTATGTACACTGATCACTCTTTGGGGCTCAACTGGAGAAAATGAACAGTTCTGGGAACATCAGAGCCAGAGGTCCAGGGGAAGCTATTTGCAGTTATCCCAGTTGGCTTCTCCTGATGTTGATACTTTCTCTAGCTTTAGGGCTAAAATATTATCTTTATGCTCTCTGTGGAGGGCCAGGCTGGGAAGGCTAAATTAGAAGTGAGAGGAGGCTTCATTTCCCACTAACTGAAAGTAGTGGCACATTTCTTGGGATGTCTCTGGGGCCAAGAAACGGTTCCCAAAGGAAAAGCTGTGGCTGTCTAGGAATCAGAGCCATCCCTGGTATCATTTGAAGCCCTGGTTGAAACATACTCGGGGGATCAGGCCAAATATTTAAGACCAAAGAGTGATTAAAAAAACAACTTTGGATGATGAGAGAATAGGGGCTAGACAGTAGTTCATTTTGAAAACATCTAGGGGTTTTAATGGATGTCAAATTCACTGTAAGTCATCATTGTGATATGGTAGCCTAAAAAAAGCATTGTCATGTTAGGCTACATTGAAAGAGACAGTAACCAGCTAAATGGCGCAGTGGCTAGTGCTCTGGCCTTGGAGTCGGGAGGACCTGAGTTCAAATACAGCTTCAGATACATTTACTAGCCTGGGTGACCCCGGACAAGTCACTTAAGTGTTTGCCTCAGTTTCCTCATCTGTAAAATGATCTGGAGAAGGAAATGACAAACAATTCCAGTATCTCTGCTAAAAAACAAACAAACAACCAAATGGGGTCACAAAGAGTCGGACACAACTGAAAAACTGACAACAACAGTAGCTAAAATGGAGATGAGAGTTCCACTGTACTCTGTCCTGGTCACATCTGGAATATTATGTGTAGGAAATGATGAAATAAGCATTTATTAAGCACCCTCTCTGTGCTAGCAACTGTGCTGACCCTTGGGATGTTTGGTGCTATCATTTTCTCCATTCTACAGTTGAGGAAACTGAGGCAGGAAAAGGTAAAGTGACTTCCCTAAAGTCACACAGCTAGTAGGTGTCTTAGGCTGCATTTGAACTCTGGTCTTTCCCATTCCATGCCCTGCACTCAATCTACTGTGACTTCTAGCTGCCTAGCTGTTTAGTCCTAGGTACTGTCTTTTTAGAAGGATATTGCAGACTCAGAGGGCATATTTTTTACACACACACACACACACAACACACACACACACACGCACACACACACACACAGACATGTATGTATTATGTATACAATGCATTGTATGCATGTATATATGTATATGTAAAATATAATTATATAAATATATATTATATACATATATAAGGAACATGTAAATAAGTATATAAATATGTGTATGTTTCGATCTGACATCATATGAGTATGTAGACATTTATATATACATATATCTATGTATATAAGTGCATAAAATAAAAATATATATATATATATATACATATCATATGTATCTACATAAATGTAAGTATGTATATGTGTTTCAATCTGCCATCATATATATATATGTATATATATATATGTACATATATATATATGTGTGTGTGTGTGTGTGAGAGAGAGAGAGACATGGCCAATGGGGGAATTTCTTTTGTTTGGCTACACATGTTTTAAAGGGGTTTTGTTTTTCTTGCTTTCCCAGTTGGAGGAGAAAAGGGAAAACAAGTAGATTGTTGTTTGGAAAAAAATTTAAATAAAAAAAAGGACATTGACAGAGCACAGAACAAGCACAGAAGGGCAATCAGGATGGTGAGATCTATGAAAATCTATTGAAAAAATGGATGGTATTCAGTCTGGGGAACAGAAGACTTAGGGGGAGACATGATGACTGTCTTCAAGTCCTTAAGGGCCTCTCAAGTGGAACAGACACTAGACTAGTTCAGCTTGGCCACAGAGAACAGGAACAGTGGTAGGATGGAGGTTAAGAAAAAGAATCTTCATAACAATGAGAGTTGTCCAAAAGTGAAGTGAATTGTTTTGGGAACTAGTGAATTTCCCTTCATTGGAGGTCTTCAAACAAAGACCACTGGAGGACCACTGGTTCTGTATGCTGTAGAGGGAAGTCTTGTCCAGCTCCTGGTTGTACTGAATGATCTCAGAGGTCTTCCCAGCTCTCAGAGTCTGAGATTGTGCGGTATGTTATAGGAGTGGTCTGGATAAAATGAAAATTAACTTCTAGGGTAGTCTTGTTTATTAGTACCTATAGTAAGAACAACAGAAATAGTGACTGGCTGGTGAAAGAATCAAACTCAAGATGATGATGGGATCTTAGGCCACATTGAAGAAATTAACATCCCAGACAACTGGGGTTATTGTCCTTGTGTACCCTGCATTGGCCTGACCACATTTGGAAGGCCTTTCATTCTTGGCATTTTGCCTCTCACTATTACATGGATTTGGATGTGGCATAGGTGAGATCACCTCCCCTAAGTCACCACTTACGTACTCTACAGGATATAAAGAGGGATCAGCCATGCTCTCCAAAACATCTCAGATAGCCATTCCTTTCTATTTCAGGCTTTTCCCCAAAGGTGACATGTTCATAAATGACACCAGAATATATAGACATCTGTAGATTTATGTATAGATAAGTATTTATCTAAAAAGATCATTGCAGACTCGGAGGGTAATAGATTGAAATGTGTGTGTGTGTATGTGTATGTGTGTGTGTGTGTGTGTGTGTGTGTGTGTGCAGAGAGAGAAACACATATATATGAAACATACATAGAGAACATATATATACATATATGTAGTGACTTGAGTTTGTATATATGTATATGTGTGTGTTCTTACTAAGCCTTAATCACTGAATGGGCACTGCCTCAGTCAACCTGAGACCTGTTAAAGACGTTAGTTTGAAAAAGCCAAGGTCCCTGCTTCCTGGGCCATCTCCAGTTGTCCTGATCTATATCTGGCCACTGGACCCAGATGGCTCTGGAGGAAGAAGTGAGGCTGGTGACTTTGCACAGCCCTCCCTCACTGAAATCCAATTCATTTACATGTCATGGCATCACCTCCCTGATGTCATGGTCCTCTTCGAGAACAAAGGACAAACAAGAACAACAATAAACACACACCACATACTTCAGAAAGCATAAAGCTCTCTCTGTACCTAGGGTGTGGTTATTGTTATAGTTACTACTTTATTCCTAGAATTATCTTCTATGAATGAAATCTTGATTTCCTAGTATTAATCCAAACATACGAAGGCAATGCCAACCCAGAGGTCCAGGCCCTGAAAGCCACATGTTAGAGCCTAAAAGAAACCAAGCTTCGGACAAAGAAGAATTTTAACAAGATCTGAATACATATACAGTCCGCCTGAATTTCTCAATTATTTGGGATGGGTTCCATTAATTCCTGATGTTAGTTGCATATTTTCTGTGGTGCTGAAGAAGGTGTGGGAAGGGCTAGAACCACATTCTGCTCCAGTGAACAGCAAATTGGGGTGAGCATTCTGAGTCTCACGCTTAGGGCCCCAGCACTGCCTACCTACTAGCAGGGACCAGGTAGTGATGTGGAGAGACAGACACGTGAGGAAAAAGTAGCAGGTAAAGCTGACATTAAAATGATGCAAAGCTTGTATGGTAGCTAACATTTATACAATAATTTAAGGATTGCAAAGCACTTTAAACAAGTTATCTCAGGTTTTATTATTAATCCCATTTTAGAAATGGGGAAGCTGAGGCTAAGGTTAAGTGACTTACCCAGGGTCACGTAGCAGGATTCAAACTCAGGTCTTCCTGAACCCAAGGCCAACACCATCTGCTTCATATGTTAGAACACTTGCGTGAGGAGGTTTGCTTGTCTACTAGCACCATCCACTTTTTTCATGGGTTACAAGAGAAAGCAGACTGGAGTGGTCCCAAAGGGCCTAGGTTTGAATTCTGCCTTTTCTACTACTAATCCTGCCTGTGCTCCCTCAGGTATATAACATCATTATCATTGTTGTTATTGTTATTATTATTATATTTTACATAGCATATGTACATACTAATGTTTATGTAGCACTTTATGGTTTGAAAAGCACATCACATATATTATCTCATTCAATCTTCACAACACCTCTGTGATTCTGTGCCTCAGTTTCCTCATCTGTTCAAGGTCCTCATCTAAGAAGATCCCTTCCCACTTTCAGTCTATGACCCCATGATCCTCTGACCCACTGCTCAGGTTGCTTGTTGACCACTGGCAGATTATTTCATCTTCCAAGATGGCCTCAGGCCCCTCTGGGCTAGAGGAACATCTGCCTTTAGATTAAAGATGTGCTAGCTTCTGTATGTTATCTACAAGGCAGTATTAATCCAAATAAGTTTAGTGTGGAGTAATTAATCTTGCAGACTTCATCACCATCAGCACCATCTTGAGAAAATCCATTGGTCTGTTTACCGGCTGTTGAAACAAGAGGCAGAAAGGAAATGTAGACAGCTATTCATCAGCTCAGCACTTTCTGTACTAATCAGAGAAGGACAAAAAAAATGATGTATATGTGGAGGGGGGAGGAGTCTGGGGGGGGCAAGCCAACAGAGTATTATGAGACAATAAATAAGAGATTTGTAATGAATAAGCTTGCAAACGGATCTGTTTTCTGGTCTTTTTTATCACTCTTCTTGAAAGCTAAATTTCCCTGCATCTTTTCTGCAGTCCAATAAATATCCTAGCAGGATGCTTTATTTACATAGAGGAGAAGGGAAGAGAGAGCCCGCTCTGCTCCCTAGCCCTGGTGTCAAGAATGCACAATCTATTGCTCTAAAGAGAATGGAATGACTGTTAGGAGAATCGATGCCAATGCAGTTTCTTCTCTCTGTGCATGGCTCCTGAACAGGGTTCAGCTCGAGTTCAAGGATTCTGTTGTGCTAAAGTATAATCTCAGGATGCAGAGCTTTGGCGAGGAAGCTTCATCACCTGTGGCCAAGGATGCGCAGTGACGGGGCTGACAGTTCTCTGAATGTGTCGGTCTGACAGGCCTGGTATCTGATCTCACTGATGTCTGAATTTAATCCTCCTAGGCAGTGGGATTTCTGGCACTTTGGGGGCTACTGTCACCTGTCCCATTTCCTGGAGTGCTATCTCTTACCCAGTAGCTCTCCCTCAGTATTAGAAACAGGCAGGACCTCAGAATTGCCTACCCTCAGATAGAGGTTAAGAGACATTGGACAGCAAGGGATCTTAGTGCTCACCTGGTCAGCATGGTTCAGTGAGAGGAGTGACAGGTGTAGAGTCAGAAGACTAGGCTTCAAATCCTAGCTTTTCCACTTATAACCTGTGTGTTGCTATAGACACGCAGGAAGGAAGGAAGGAAGGAAGGAAGAAGAAGGAAGGAAGGAAGGAAGGAAGGAAGGAAAGGAAGGAAGGAAGGAAGGAAGGAAGGATATATTAAGCGCCTCTTATGCTCTAGACATTGGACTACAAATACTATCTAATTGGTGCCATTATTACCCCAATTGTACAGATGAGGACACTAAGGTAGACTGAGGTAAAGTGACTCAGCTAGGGTCACACAATTAATAATTGCCTGAGCCCAAATTTTAAATCAGGTCTTCCTGACTCCAGTGCTAAGTTCTCTCTCGACTGTGCCACCTAGTTGCCCTGTATCTGGTCCTCAGTTTCTGTTATCTATAAAATGGGGGATTAGACTAGAAGATTTCTGAGGTCTCTTGTAGCTCCAAATCCATACACTTAGTCCAACCCCCTCAATCAACCAACAAGCATTTATTAAGCATCTACCTAATACTTATTAAGCATTTATTTAAGTTCAGCCCCTGCCCATTTCATAGATGAGGAAACTGAGTCTCAGAAAGATTTAAGTGACTTGCCTAAGGTCACACAGGTAGTGACAAACTGGAGATTTAAAGCCAAGTCCTCAGATTCCAAATACAGTATGATTTTTACTGCTCTATGTTTAATCTAAGGTTAGTTCTAGTTCTCATTAACAGAGAATGACTGCAGCGACCTGACAGACAAGGTTAGACAAGGCCTTCAACTCCCTTTTGCCACCCACAGGCACATAAGGATCATCAGAGCTACCACCCAGGATGAGTGATTTCTCAAGGACACAGAGCACCTCCGTCTCTTTATTGGACCAGTACCTAAAGTTCTGACCCAGTGGGAAAAAAATATGACTCACACCAAGAAGACTGTGGGGCTGAGCTATAGATGGCCCCTGCACAGGCTGAGCTATATAGAATGACTTCATTGCTTCTGGGTGGTGTGGCACTGATCTGTGGGTATGGATACAGCAAGGTAACCGAGGAGATTGTTTACAACCAATTTTGTCTGGACCAGTGGTCCCTTATATTTTTCCAGGGATGATGGTGCTGCAGAAAAACAGCTGGTCAGGTCCAGTCAACAAGCATTTTATTCATTGTTTACTACATACTAGGCACTATGTTAATCCTTGGTGATATAAAAAAGACAAAGCTGATCTTACCAAAAGCCAATACTTCTCCAACACATGAGTGAATATTAAAATGAATTCCACAAATTACAGTATATGAGAGTAATGGAATGTCATTGTGTAGTAATGATGAAAAGAACAAATTCAAAGAAACCCAGGAAGATTTGTATGAAGTGATGCGGAGGGAAGTAAAGAGAACCAGGAAAATAATTTATATAATAACTAGAGCATTGTAAAATAAAACTTGGAAAAACCAAAGAACTCTAATCACAGCAATGACCAACCATGCCTCCAGAGAACTAATGATTAAGCATTCTTTTTTTTTCTTTTGTGAGGCAATTGGGATTAAGTGACTTGCCCAGAGTCACACAGCTAGGAAGTATTATGAGTCTGAAGCTGGATTTGAACTCAGGTCCTCCTGACTCCAGGGATGGTGCTTTACACCGTACCACCTAGCTGCCCCATGATTAAGCATTCTTCCAACTTCTTGACAGAGAGGTTGGGAACTCAAGATTCATAATGAAACATGGACATGATCAATTGCAGATTTGGTTTTGCTTATTTGTATTAACTTTCACAATGGAGAAATAGTTTTGTTTTCAGTCTGGTGTTGATGCTGTTGTTTCCAGGAGATGAAAGGAGAGTAGTTTTGCTCATGCCAAAAAAAAAAAACCCAAAACAAAACAAAACAAAAATAAAAAACAAAGGAAGAGCTATAGAAGAAAATGTGCAGAAGAGATTAGAACGAGGTTCAGAAGGCAGCAAAGAAAAACAAGATGGCTTTAGAACTAACATGCTGAATAGAGTATATATCTATGCAAGGGTGGGGTTCTACTGCCATACACAATCAATTACAGGGAGCCTAGACACCTTGATTCAATCAATCGATCAAATGGAAAGTTTAAACTAAGTATGAATGAATCTTGAATTTATTTCAGAATGATTTCAGGATTATATAGTGTTTTGACTATTGGTTGAAAGAATTAAACACATTTCTGGGCCTATCCATAAAAAGAACTGTTAGTTCAGCAGTGGGAGACCCCAGACTCCAGGCTCGGGAGCACCCTGAGGAGGCAGCCCCTTAGCCTATACTGGAGGACAGCAAGGGGTGTGGAGTTACCCCGGAGGCAGCATTATATCCCTCACCCCCAATTACCATCCTATTAGACAGACTGGACCAATAGGTAACCACAAGTCCAAAGGACACACTGAGGACATATATAGATAAACTTGGACAAATATGAACACATGGATACAGAAAGAGAGTCACTTGAGGGAGAAAGTGACTTCAAGCAGTGTAACCACTAGAAACGAAGATGAATGCCCCCTCTGTCCTCAGCAAGGGGCTTCTGGGAACCAGACTTTGTGAGTATATCCCCTTGCTACATGTGTATCATGCATCTGTGCCTCAGCAACATTGTATTTTAATTTTGGGCCCACCCTCTTCACTGACTTGTGCATGTTGGTGGGAGAATATGTCTCAGCCTTTTCTTTCTTTCTTTCTCCCTTTCTTCCTCTCTTTCTTTCTTTCTTTCTTTCTTTCTTTCTTTCTTTCTTTCTCCCTTTCTTCCTCTTTCTTTCTTTTCTTTCTTTCTTTCTTTCTTTCTTTCTTTCTTCTTCTTTCTTTCTTTCTTTCTTCTTTCTTTCTTTCTTTCTTTCTTTCTTCTTCTTCTCTTTCTTTCTTCTTTCTTTCTCTTTCTCTCTTTCTTTCTTTCTTTCTTTCTTTCTTTCTTTCTTTCTCTCTTTCTTTCTTTCCTTCTTTCTTTCTCTCTCTCTCTCTCTCTCTCTCTCTCTCTCTCTCTCTCTCTCTCTTTCTTTCTTTCTTTCTGGTTGGGATTGGGGAAGATGTTTTTGTAACCATTGTTCTTGCCACACCACCTTGGTAAATACCTTTGCTAACAAAATGTGGCAGATTATCCGTAGGAGACACACTGGTGGGGTCTTGTGATTGAAAGTGCTAGAAATCCCAATACCCCTCCCCCTCCAGATTTTTCCCACAACTCTTAAGAATATTAGCAGTTCTCTAAGGACCAGGCCAGCCATCTATTGCCCTGGAGGGGATGCTATATTAAAAAATAGAACAAAATATAAACAAACTTAATGAGATTTGTGGTTTCATATACAATCTTCTTTTTTTGTTCTTCATATATACATGGAGATATTTATGTTTGTGTAAGCTCATCAGGTTTGGAATAAGAGAAAAAGAATAGAAAAAGAGTATTCTTCAAAGAGGCCTTCTGAAATTGATTACAGAAAAAGGTCTGGTTTCCCTGGCTAATTGGGCAGTAGGGTTTCCATTAAAGCAATGATGCCTCGTGTGGATCTAACATTTTATATCTTTCAAAGAACTTAATAAGCCTTTTCTCATTTGATCCACTTAATAAAGCAGTGGTGCAGGTATACCCATTTCATGGATGAGGAAACTGAGGCTAAAGGGGGAGGGAGATAGCTTGACACAGGAAATTAATAGCAAAGCTGAGATGAGATGGAAGCACTCCTGATTCCCAGGCCTGGGGTGAAGTAGGATGGGATGGTCTTGAGGACTGGTAGTACTTTTCTTTTTGTTGTTTCCCAGGCACCTAGCTAGGGGATTTTTAAATTTGTATTTATTTATTCATTTTTATCGTTTATTTTTTATTTATTTTTGGATAAACTAGGTACTTGGTGAATGCATTGGATTATATTAGATAACAGTACCATGGCCTAGAAGTCAGGAGATCTGGCTCTAATTCTTCATTCTGCCCCTATCCATTGTTTACAGTTTAGGGCAACCACGTGGTTCAGTGGATAGAACTCTGGACCTGGAATCAACCTGAGTTCCAATCTGGCCTCATGCAGCTGTGTGACCCTGGTATGACACTTAACCTGTGCGGGCCTCAGTTTCTTCATGTCTAAAATAAGAATGATAATAATAGCACCTTCCTCTCTCAGAGGATTTAATGAGATAATATTCATAAAGTGCTTTTTATTCCTGTTGAACACTATTAGGGTGTAAGTCAATAAGCAATAGATTATTTTGTCTATAGTTACAAGCTAAGGCAGGGGGAGGCACCATTAGTCTGTAGATAAGGGGAATCTCCATGGGGCAAGAAGGGTTTTGATTACAGGCATTTCCCACGAGTACATAGAGTAAATATTAATAGTATTATTTGTTAACATTTATATAGCACTTTATATAACACTTCATATATTATCTCATTTGAAACTCACAACAAGCCTGTGAAACAGGCACAATGATTATCTCCTTATTACTGCTGGGAAAAGTGAGGGTCACAGAGGTTAAGGGACCCCACCTGAGGACTCGCAGAATCTGAACTCAGGACTCCCTGATAATCCAGCATGATTGTCTATGACACCACCTTAAAAACAAAACCCACCAAAAACACATTGCTGGACTAGGTCCACAGCAGGTCATTAAAGGAACTTGGGAGAAGTTTGTTATGTTTCAGGAAAGGGGGTAGCGAGGAAACAACTCCAGAATCTGGGTGGCCTTTATTGGTCTTTTGGGTTGACCTCGTTCAAGAACTGTCCTAGCAGGAAGACAGAACATAATGATTTGGATATGAGTAACCTTGGGTTTGCACTGTAGCAGAGACTTGTTCTAAAACTGCATCATGCATCTCAAGAGCAGGGAAATCTAAGGCCTCCCCTCCCTTCCCTCAACAGAGTTACCAAATGAAAACTGGATGGTAAAAAAAAGACCCTCAGCTTGTTTAGCACCATCACGTGACCTTGGACACATCACCTGTCCGATCAATAGCTTTTCCATCTGCAAAATGGGTATAAAAATTGGCATTGTATTGTGTAGGAGGGTCCAGTGAGACAAGGAATAAGAAAGGGATATTGTACTACCAGACAAAAATGGGAATTTCTATTTACATAGCATTAAGCCTTCAAAGCACTTTATAGATCTAACCCACTTCATCTTCTCAACAGCTTTGTGAGGCAGATGTTATTATTATCCCCACTTTACAGATAAAGCAAGTGAGGCAGATAGAGGTTAAGTGACTTGTCCAGGGCCATACATCTAATAAATGTCTGAAATGAGATTTGAACTCAATTCTTCCTGACTCCAGGTCCAGTACTCTACCCATTCTGACACCTAGATGTCCAGTCCAATCTCTGTTCCAACAACCACCTTGCACTAAAAATTAGATGCTAAACTAGATTGGGTGAGTTGCAAGGCAATGTGGCCCTCTAGGGATATTCAAGATGCCAACCATATTCAGGGTGAGTGAAAGTGAATGGAGAAGGGGCTAAGGGAAGGTAGGGGGTGAAGAAAACAAAAAATGCTGACTAGGAGAGGAACAGGAAAATATAGACATTCCACATAGGGTCAAATCAGTGAATGGGCTAACCAGCTCTGTGTGAGATCCTGGATTCAATCTCTAGCCTCTTCACTGTGACTGACATCGTGACTGAAATGAAAGATCACTGACCTGGAAATAGGAGTCCTGGCCTTTCATTTTGGCTCTGCCACTAACTTGGTGTATGACCTTGGAGAAGACATTTGACCTCCTTGGGTAAATACTAGTCCCCATCAGGTTTCTGTAGCATACAGCTATCTAGATCATAATCCTCTTTCCTATTCTAAAATTCTATGATCTATAAATAGGTTTCAGTTTCCTCATCTGTAAAGTGGGGTTGGTATTTGCACTACCAGCTTCATAGTGTCATTGGGAGAAAAGCATTTTGGAAAATGTCAAGCATTATAAATGCCAACTCCTCCTCTGCTCTTCCTTCTCCTTTTTTTCCATTTCTTCTTTCTCTTTCTTGGCTTCCTTCTCCTCCCCTCTTTTCCTTCCTCCTTCTCTTCCTCTTCCTCCTTCTCCATCTCTTCCTTCTCCTCCTTCTTGTCTTTCTCCTCCTCTTCTTCCCCTCTCCCTGCTCCTCTTCCTGCTCCTCTTTATCCTCCTTCTCTTCTTCTTCCTCCCCTCTTCTTTTTCTTTCTGCTTCTCCTCTTCCTTTCCCTCCCTCTCCTTCTCTTCCTCCTCTTTTCTCTTCTTCCTCTTCTTCTTTTCCCTCTTGTCTTTCTTTTCCAAGGGAGACAAAGGAGAAGAAGGAAGTACCCAGCCAGCTAGTGCTAAAAAAAAAACAACCACCACTTAAACCTGTCCCTCTACCTCATCAAGGTAAATAGGGCAGAATGGTAGCAGGCTAACTGGCAGACACAGAGGAACTGCTGTGTCTATCTGTAGAAACACATTCCTCCTTCAAGCTATCCATTTATCCCTTCAGAATTCCTTCTTCTACTGCCTGTCCCAATAATTTTTGTTAATTGCAACACAGAGAACCTGAGTTCAAATTCTGTCTCTGACTAGTACCCATGTGACCTTGGCTCTGTTCCACTTTTCCAGGCCTTGATTTTCTCACCTAAACAATGACAGACAAAACGGCCTCTGAGGTACCTTCCAGCTCTGTATTTGTGATATAATGAAAACAACTTTAGAACCCTAGAACCATAATAGACCATTAAACCTGATGGGGACTTTAGAAATGAGTTCTAAGTTCAATCCCCTCATTTTATAGATAAGGAAACTTAGGATTAGGTAGGTTACATATGGAAAAAGTTTGTTTTTTCAAAAAGCACTTTTGGACCAGCAAGAAAAACCCTTCCCCTCCAAACTCTCACCCCTCTGGTATCATGTTCCATTCTCCTACATGAAATGGGGCCAAATTAAACTTCATTAAAACAAAAATTAAACACAGCAGCCTTCTGTCAAGCCTGAGCCCCTAGCAAAGATTTTTTTTTTTTTTACTGTTGAGCTGTGGCCTCCTGAATGAAAGAACCACAATTTAATTTAGTGGAACCAAAATTTTACCACCCTCCTTCCTCTGCATCCCTCTTTCCCCCCCCTTCCCATTCCCAAAATGTATTTAATTCGGTTTTATGGTTTTCCTGTATAGACAGAGGATATTCCCGAAAACTTCACCTTGGCCTTTTTCTGCTTTGGGGCTTCTTAAGTCAGATGGGGATGCAGTTTCTTGGTGGTTTAATTTTATAACGTTGTCACACTGCAGCAGCAAATGGTAACACCTTTAGCGTAAGTGATTGATCATTACATACTCATTTGCAATTCACTGCCATAACACTGTTTATAATGAATTTTAGGGAGGGAGGGTGTTAAGGAGGCTGTCACTAAATCTACCTCCTGGACAGATGATAATGCACTGAAATGTACCAAGGTTGAAACTCCAAGATCCCTGGTTTGGAAGACCCTCCTGACTGGGATGCAACATTAGTAAGTCACTATGGTTTCACTAGGATGTGACTATGAAGTCACTAGGATGCAGTAAGACCACATTTACCCTGAGATCTCTGTTAACAGTGATTAGTTTTCCCTAAAGGCAAGAAAGTTGTACCTATGACCTGATTGGCTTCTGTCTACCTCAGCACAGCTTCCTGGTCACCTAGTAGCACTAAAAAGTCTCACTCCAGAGGACTTAGTAAATGTCTGAAGAATATTGGGGTCATCCTACCCTGCCATGTTGATCAGATGAGGTTCACTATGTGGAGAGGTTACATCTAGGCAAGTTTAATAACTTTCTACATGTATTTACTCCATTAGGGCAAAATAAAGCTTCAGTGGGACAGCTAGATGGCACAGTGGATAGAGCACCAGCCCTGGATTAGGAGGACCTGAGTTCAAATATGGCCTCAGACACATAACACTTACTAGCTGTGTGACCCTGGGCAAGTCACTTAACCCCCATTGCCCAGCAAAAAAAAGGAAAAAGAAAAAAAGTGAATCTTCAGTAACCATTCAAAATTCACTTTTGAGAGCCTTATTTTGTTCCAATATTGAGCCTGAATCATCAGGGTGTTGGTATTTGGTCTTCCCCTAACAAAACTCAAGGTACATTTTTTCTGTTGTCATGTATTGGCATGGATGATTAAGACAACAAAAAGTGTCCTGCTGAATCACAGTATCTGGGAGTTAGAAGAGACCTTAGAAAATATCAAAGCACAACTCATGCCTGAAGAAGATCCCCCTCTGCAACACACTAGACTAATGGTCATCTTGCCTTTTCTAGAAGACCTCCATTAAAGGTGAACCTACTGTCTCCCAAGGAATCTCCTTCTACCCTTCTACCTGCTTGTTCTATAAAATGGAAGGTCTGAATAACTCCTCAGTAATTACAGGTGAGCACCTCCCTCACCTCCTGCTGTCTTGCTTTAGGATTCTGATAAACAATTGCCTAGAGACATATAGATCTAGATTGTTATACTCTCTCTCTCTCTCCATATATTTATATATTTAGTGTATACACACATTCTATGTAGTACATATCTATTTATATTATGCTGTACATGTGTGCTTAGTTATTCAGTCATGTTTGACTCTTTGTGACCTCATTTGGGATTTTCTTGGCAGATATTGGAGTGGTTTGTTATTTCCTTCTCCAGCTCATCTGACAGATGAGGAAACTGAGGCAAACAGGGTTAAGGGTCACATAGCTAGGAAGTGTCTGAAGCTGGATTTGAACTTGAGTCTTTCTGACTCCAGGCCCAGAGCTCTACACACACAAATGCACATACACACACACACACACACACACACACGCACACATGTACATGCACATACACACATACATATTATACTATATATGCTCTATTATCTATATACTCTATATGCCATGCTACCTTGCAATTTAAGTAAATATTGCTGTTAGATTAAAACTTAAAAGGCAGTCTTGGGCCCCTCCCCAGTTAAAAGGAATATCCTTGTGCTTATATTTTTTTATTCTATATCTATATATTCTATATTTAGGTTTGTTTTGCAGGTATGTAAATATATCAATATATGCATACATTTGTCAAGCTATTTTGCTTGTTTGACAATATTCATGAAATTCTTGAACAGACCCAGTGCTATACAAGATAAAAAGTTTTGTCCAAGCAATTCGCCAAAGAAATATTCCATAGTCCAGTCTTTCATTATTCACCTTCACACAATCTATGGTCCAACTAAACTGGCCTACTTTCTTTTCATCATGTTTTATGCCCCCCATCTTTTGGACCATAGATGTGTCCTAGACGACTTAGCTCTTTTGGCCCTAGAACTCCCATCCTGGGCCCTGTGCTACTCTGATTGGAGAGTATCTATCATGGTCTACTATGTCCAGACTTACTACATGCCCATATATGGTAAGTGTTTAATACATGCCCATTCATTCATTCATTCATTCATTCATTCATTCATTCATTCATCCTTTCATCCTGTCTCTGTGCCCATATGTTGCTTGGCCCACTTGCCTGGAATATATTTCTTCCTTGTCTCTGTTTCTCATAGTCCCTAGTTTACTTCAAGGTTCAATTCAAGCACCACCTCCTACATGAGCCCTGTCCTGACACCCCCCCCATCAGTTGCTAATGCCTCCTCTCCAAAATGGCCCTATGTTGTTTTGTAGATGGATCCACGTTATCTTCCCAGATGGAATGTAATTTCCTTTAGGATGGAATCTCTGGGTTTTTTTGTCTTTGTCTCTCCAGTGCTTACCCAGTACTGTGCTTCACATATGGTAGGTATTTAATAAAGGCTTATTGGTTAATATATCACCAATTAGAAGGCTAGGAAAGGTCTCAAAGTAGAAATTTAGAAATGGGCTACAAGACCTAGGGCCTTATCTCATCTCTATTAAAATGACAACACGCCCTAAAGCAAGTCTTTAAACTAGACTCTCACCTCCTCCTAACCCTATAACTATATCGGGATAGCTATATCTAGTGTTGTTGGTACCAGGAAGCTGGCCTCAAAACCACACGGACCTGTATTTGAGCCCTGCCTCTGATATATACTGACTGTGCGACCCTGGGCAAGTCACTTAATGTCTCAGTGCACCAGGTGATTCTTTAAGTCTATAGATTGCAAAGAAAGTACTGAGCTACAGGGACAGAGGAAATTTCCTTCTGAGAGCTCCCAAGACTAATGAAAGGGCAGCTACTCAATGGATAGAGTGCCAGGCCTGGAGTAACATAGAGCTGAGTTCAAATCTGGCCTCAGACACTTACTAGCTGTGTAACCCTGTTTGCCTCAGTTTACTCATCTGTAAAATGAACTGGAGAAGGAAATGGCAAACTACTCCTGTGTCTTTGCCAAGAAAACCCCCAAAAGGGTCAGGAAAAGTCAGACATGACTGAATAGTGACTAAGCCACAAAAGCTAGTCACACAGATCAGAGCCAGGATTTGAACTCTGGGTCTGCCTCTGAAGTAAACTTCCCTTGAAAATAAGGATTATCTTGCATTTCTACCCTAAATTCATAAACCTTTGTTATTTGTGATTTCACCTTGAAAATATTGCCTGTCAGACACTCTACCTCTCCTCCCCCTTTCATTTTTCCCCAGTGATCCCATCTTTCCCTCTATCTTTTTCTTGTACTGAGGTAATTCGTTTTTCTTACCTGATATCTGTTTAATGGTATTGCAGGGGGAGCCTTTTTCACCAGACCCATAGCACAATATGACTTTGACAAAGCCCTTGGGCAGGGAGAAGTGCAGAAGCTATTTGAGCATGAAGAGTTCATATGATCCCAAAGCCTCTAGACCTTGTCAAAATTCAGTACAAGTTAATTCATTTCTCTCCATCATTGGCCTGTGATGGGATCACAGAGCTGGAAGGGGCTTAACTCTCCTCTAGTCCTCCCTTTACAGATGAGGAAACTGAGGCTCTATGCAGGTAAAGTGTGAAGGGTCACACAGGTTGTCAGCACTGGAGATAGAGAACTCAGGATTCTGGCTTCTTATGCCAAGGTGCCTCCCTATATGATCATGGTCATTGTGATGATAAGCTGACTCCTAACTTATTCTTACAAGCAGGATCACCATCCCACTTGTCTCTTTTAGCTCTCAATCCTATTGCTAGACAAATACAAACCTTAGAAATCACCTCATCCAACCCTTTTGTCAGGGGTAAAATTACTTGCCCAAGGTCACAAAGACAGTGGTAGAGTAGGGCATCAACTATAGTCTCCTAAACTGATTCAGTATCCAAAAAGAAAAAAATCCTTGTTCTAGTCTGAATTACATATTTTTAAGGAAATACTGCTCTTCTTAAGATTATTACTTATTTTTCTTTAGTTCCTATGATTCTGAGTTAGGATAGGAACCAAGAGACTTTGGAAACAACAGGTGGATCCCCTGAGGTAGTATTCTCCAAAATCTTGGGCTGACTAAGAGGCTCATTCTACTTCTTGTTTATGTAACTGCTCCTCCCCGTCTCTAGCCTTAGCTATTATCCCCAGGGATGGACCAATAAATGAAGTAAATGCTCCCTCTCCTCCCTGATGGAATGCCATAGCTAGAAGGTGCTTTGAATTTACTTAGCAATAAGGTTTAGAGCTAGGAGGGCCCTCAGGAATCATCTAAACCTACTCTCTTATTTTACAGATGAGAAAATTAAGATTCAGGTGCAATCAATGACTTGCCCAAGATCTATGCCATCATTTTATAGAAAAACAAACCAAGGCTTAAGAAGGTCATATGATGCACTCAGTTACACAGCTAATAAGAAGAAGCAAGGTTGAACCTAGGTCTTTGTACCCCAAGTCCAGTGCTCTTTTCACAATGGCCTGGTCAGCTTCTCGACCTGCCATCTTGTCATTTTAGCTTTCCTCTGGTGTGCTTTAGGAGCATTTTCAGACATTAAGAATTCCATTTTCATACACAAATACCCTTGGGAGGTGGCCTGGCTTCTGGTGGCCAGATATTCTGAGCTTGTAATTCCTTGCTTTTTTCCCCCTGTGCTCTGAAATCTCCTCCCACACAGACACACAGTAATGGCCACTATTTTGTTTTAATGTTCTCAGACTTGGAACTTGATGGTGGCCTGTTTTCTTTATGTCAAAATACCTCGCTCTCTGAAATTGAACCGAGGGATCTTTCCTGGTGCCACACAAAAGGCAAAGCATAAATTTTCAACTCCCACCGTACCATGTCTTTGATTAATGTATATTGTAATCTTCACAGAATACACAGCTGCCTATTAATGATGTAACCAAATGAGTTGAATAGATTATCAAAGGGCAGAAGCATCGATTCCACTCTGTTGTACACGCTTGTCTTTACCACATTAATCTCGTTATGTGTTTGAGCCTGATTCCAATTTCTCTGCCAGTCAGAAAAGGGGGGTGAAAGGGAGGGAGAGAGGAAAAGAGGGAGAAGATATCAAACGTGCTGGGAGCTGTGAGGTCTCAGATCTTGATAGAGATGAAGAAAGAAGACTGTTAGGTTTTCTTGAAATGGCTATTCCAAAGGGATGTGAAAGAAGGATAAGGAATAAGGCGGTCCTTTGAGAACGTGTTATAGGCTATGTGGCCAGCTGAGTGTAGTAATAAGAAGGAGACCTTCAAAGGCAGGAGGTGGGCTTGCTGCCTGCAGTATTGTACAACTCAGTGGGTGTTGCTAATGATGAGATGCCAAATAGATAGGAAGTACGTGAGAAAAAAAAGTCAAAAATGATTCAAATTAACCCTCCAGCCCCATTGTGGTCCATTCAGAGCTGAGAGGTGTTGCTTCATGGGTCGCACTACACACAAAGTGGCAATTCTACTGTCCAACATCTCAGGGACACCCCCTTCTCGATGAAGAAATGAACTTTAATTACTTGCCACTTAAAAAAATCTAAGGTCTATTAAGAAGCTGGCTTGCAGATTTGGAATCACAGAACTTCAGAGTTGAAGGGACTTCAGAGAGCATTCATCCAACCTATTCATGAAGAAGAGTTCTCATTACAACATCCCCGACAAGGGGTCATTCAGCCATTGCTCTAAGCCTTCCAGGGAGAGGGAACCCATGGTCTCCCAGGTAGTCTAATCCACTCCTGGATCATTCAAAAAGTTACAATGGCTCTAAGTACTAGAACACCCTGAATTTTCAACCATCACCAGAGGGCCTTATACCTTTTCCTGTTCTAGAACAGACTCTCAGGGATGCAGAGGAGAAAAAGTCTGGGTAAGAATAAAGACTATATTCCTCATCCCTTGGTTATCTATTTAGATGAAGTACAGTGGGGAATTAGGTCAACACTCCTCCTAGGCTTAAATTCTGAAGTTAGGCAGCTTTTAGGGGTCTCTTCTCAACTGATTGTATGTAGAAAGCAGGTGAGGAAGCTCAGCCCACTTTTCTTCACAACATAGTGGACTGCCCTGGATTATTTACTTAAGGCCAGTACTGATCTAGCTGCTAAGTAAATAAGACGTGGCAGGGGTGGGGAGGGTCACAATCACTAAGTGGTCCCCAAACTCTGCAAGGTCAAGGCCATCATTCCATTTCACTCTGACTTTGAATCAAAGAGGCAAGCTTCAAGATCATCTAGCCCGTCTCTCACATTTGACATACGAAGAAACAGAGGTACAAAGAAGGGGACAGATCTGCTCAAGAGGACTGACTAAGTTAAGGGCATGTTGAGAACCAGAATCCAATCTACCATTCCATGTTCCTTTTCATCCTTCCAGTTTCTTCTTTGGATTTTCTTTTTCACCTCATACTTTTGTTTTGAAGTCTTTCAAAGGTGGTATTCCATTTTCCTCCCCCATTAGAATATATGTTCCTTGAGGGCAGGATTTATTATTTCCTTTTGTCTTTTTAGCCTCATAGAAGTTTAACCACTGCTTACTAATTAACTGATTTATTATCCTAAGATAGAGGATGGGAGAGCTGTAGTTTACAAGTCACCTTCCCTGATTTTCAAAGCCACAAGAGTTTGGACAGTGCTATTAGCTTTGCCCAAGGATGCTGGAGGGAAGGTGTTGGAATGCACATCCTGGGAGAAAGATCCTTTCTTGTGGAGTGGGAATGATGGTGGCAATATCTTTCTGATATAACTGCTGAATTCCTAGTCTTATACCAGTCCACACCACTCTGAGCTAAAGGTCCCCCCAACACCCCCCCCATGGCCTCAGAGTCTCTGTTCCAATCCTCATAGGAGTACAGACAAGACTATTGCATCGACTATTTCTTATCTCATCAAGACTGCATCCCCAGTCAGGCTATCTTCTGAGCCCTTCTCCTCCCTCCAAAATGAATTAGCTCTAGGCATAAGAAAGCCTTGCTGTGGGTCTGAGTAGAGGAGATATATTCCAGACCCTATCTCCTGGCAGTGAAAGTAACAAAGAGTGGGCTAAGGAGGAAGGAGAGTGGAACTAGGTCATACTACCTTCCTGCTCTGCATCTCATCTCCATTCACATAGCCAGCATATAGTTTTTTAACTATCATATTCAAGGTTGGCCTTACAAATTGACCAAGGAGATACCCCTGTTCCCTAAATATCACTCTCACCGTCTGCTATTCCACCAAGATCCCTAATGGGGTCTCGGAAGTCTTTTTAGCCTTCCAGAGTCTCCTTTTAAAATGCTAATGCCCCTATGAGGGGTCACCAGGTTTGAGCCATTATCAGCTGAAACTTTAGTTATCAGCCACTGCCTCAGCCAGGATTAGTTGACTGCCTACTGAGAGTAAGAATGGGAGGCCGGGGACGGTGGGGGTGGGGGGAGGCAGGTTGCCTGGGAGAAAAGAGGAAGCAGAAGGAAAGAAAGAACTGCAGACAGAGAATGGGGCAGGCTTCCCCCCACTCCCACGCCACCCCACCCCCACACCAAACCACTTCATCTGCTCAGTTTTGTCACTGGGTGTCCCATTGGTTTCCAATCTCTAGATTAAACTAAAGATTGGTAAAGGTGCTCCCACAGATTTAGTTGCCAATTCCTATAGGTTCTCCAAGTATCTCACACATCTGCCCCCTTTCTTTCCCTTTCCACTGTCCTTTGCACCTCTAGCCTGGACTTTTGCAATTATCTCTTAACTTGTTTCTTACTCTCTCTGTCTCTCAACCTCTCTCTGTCTCTCTCTCTGTCTCTCTGTCTCTCTCTCTCTCTCTCTCTCTCTCTCTCTCTCTCTCTCTCTCTCTCTCTCTGGCTTTCTGTGTCAGTTTCTTTGTCTCTCTATCTGTCTATCTCAGTTTCTCAATTTTTGTCACTGTCCATCTTTCTATTGGCTTTCTCTGCTCCAGTATATTACATGCACTGCCTCCCCCCCCCATAAGGTCATTGTGCTGAAGCTGAATTCAGATATTATAAACCCCCCACTTTACAGATGAAGAAATTTAAATGACTTACCCAAGGGAGATTAAGTGACTCAGGTAGTAAGCATCAGAAGCAGGATTTGAACCCAGGCCCTCTGATTCCAGAACTAGTGCACTTTCCAGGCAGTCAGTCAATAAACATCTACTAAGCACCCATTATGTTCCAGGAGCTGCACTAAGCATTGGGGATACAAAGAAAGGTAACACAGTCCCTGCTTTCAAAGAACTCAAAGTCTCTAACTCTATATTATGCTAAGTAATCTTGCTAAAGTTTAGCTCTGTCTGACCATGCCCTGATCCTGAATCTTTAATATTTCTCCCTTTTCTACTGAATGAAGCCTAAACTCCATAAATGAAATCACAGAGGGCCTTGAATATTGATGTGTTTCTAACCTCCCTTTCCAACCTAATGTAAACATACTTTACAATGAGATACAGTAGAAAAAGAGGGCTGGATCTGACATTATTGATGTAGAGATGAATGGGACCCTCAAGGTCATCTGGTCCTGAGTTTGAATCCCAACTCTGCCATGGAGTGCCTGAGAGGCCTTGGGCGAGTGACTTCACCTCTGCGCCTCAGTTTCCTCATCTATAAAATTAGCATGGCCCCTTCCAGCATGAATACCTGATCCTAGGATCATGCTTGTCTGGCAAACTGGGGCTACTGACCATTTCCTGAAATTCTCCCCTTCCTCTCTCACCTCCTAATCTTTGCTCACACTGTTCTCTGTGCTGTGAAGGCAGTGGATAGAATGCTGACCTTAAAGACAGAAAGACACTGAGTTCAAATCTGGCCTCAGATGCTTATTAGCTGTATGACTCTGGGCAAATCACTTAAACTGTGTCTCCCTCAATTTCCTCATCTGTAAAAATGGGGATAATATAATGCCTACCAACCTGGGTTGCTGTGAGAATAAAATGAGATAACATGTAATGTTTTGGTTGTTCAGTCATTTTCAGTTGTGTCCTACTCTTTGTGACCTCATTTGGGGTATCTTGGCAAAGATACTGGAGTGGTTTGCCATTTCCTTCTTCAAACATATGCAAAGGGCTTTGTAATCCCTAAGGAGTTGTTTGCTATTATTATTGTTTGTTGTTGTTGTTATGTAAGTGCACCTGGAATTTGGAAGCCACAAATTGAAACATCTCAACAATGCTGGCTGCCCATTGGAATCTGACCCATCCATCGAGGTCCAGCTCTGATGCCACCTCCTCCATGACACTGCCGCCATCCTCCCAGTTCAGTTACCAGTGGTTTCTCAGCACTTAAAGTGTTAATAGTATTTCTCGCCTGAGAGGTATGCTCTGCCTTAGACTCTAGCAGACCACAAACTCCTCAAGGGTAAAGGCGAATTCTTATTTGTCTTTGCGTCTCTCAGTAGTTTGAACATGGTTCTTCATGTCTATTGAATTGGACCAAATCATCGAAGTCCTTGTAGTGCTTATTGTCTAGAGCAAACATTGATTTAGTACTTTATTATACGCTGTCTAGTGGCCTGTCCTACATAGCTCTTCAACCCTTCTCCTGTTGTTTTCACTTTCCATGTGTGTCTGGGTTGGTAAAATAAAGCATAAGGTCTGGACCCTTCCCTCCAGGGGCTCAGGAAGGGCCCTAGAATTATCAGGTCATCACAGAGCGTAGAGCTCTGGGCCTGAGGTCAGACAGAACTGAATCTGAATCCTAGTAACCTAGACACTTACTAGCTATGTGACCCTTATCAAATTATTTTTTCTGTTCCTCCATTTCCTAATCTATAAAATGGGGATAACAATAGTACCTATCCCCAAAGTCAGTTCAGAGGATCAATGAGATAAGATATGTAAAGCTATATTAATGTTAACTATTTATATATTATAATATATATTATTTTATTTGTATATGATTAATACATATCATTTTCATATATTAACTATATTAATGTTAACTATTTGTTATTATCATCATTATTATTACTATGGAAGGTCAAAAGATGATCAATCTTACATGCTGAAATGAAAATGAGATTCAGGGAAGGTTTCCATAGAGAGTGAGTTTAAAGGAGATCAATTACCTGGGTGTGTGGGAAGTAGTTTGCTTGTGTTAGCCAGTTGGTGTCCAGTTCTTATTCTCAGAAAGATGGATTGAGGCTGGGCTGCAGAATTCATCTTGGTCAAAGGAAGCCATTTAGGTTGTGATCTTCATCTTCAAGTTTTTTCACTCTATCCATAAATATGTGAGGATGGTTAGATAGTGGATAGAGCACCAGGCCTAGAGTCAGGAAGGAAAATCAGGAAAGATTCATCTTTCTGAGTTCAAATCCGGCCTCAGACACTTACTAGCTGTGTGACCTTGTACAAGTTGCTTAACCCTGTTAACCTCAGTTTCTTCATCTGTAAAATGAGCTGGAGAAGGAAATGGCAAACCACTCCAGGATCTTTGCCAAGAAAACTCCGAATGGGGTCATGATACAGCGATGAGCATGGAGTCACGAAGGCCAGGATTCAAAATCAACCTTGGGCAAAGCATTTGAACTCTCTGAGCCTCAGTTTCCTGATCTGTTAAATGAGGGGATTATACTACGTGGTTTCTAAGGTCCCTTCCAGTTTTAAATCTATGTTCATATAAATCAAAACAAAATATGTGAACAATTAAATACCAAGTAATGACAGCTGGGTGGCATTAGGAAAGGCCTTGCATAAGAGGTGGCACTTGAGCCTTAAAGGAAGACAACAATTCTACAAAAAGAGAGGGAGTGCATCTGTTGCCTGGAGGAATAGCTTGCGTGAGAATTGAACGGGCAATGGCTTGTTATGTATGAATAAAAGCAAATAGGCCAATTTGGCTGGGAAACAGAGTGATGAGGGAGAGTAATTTAAAATGTCCAGAAAGGTAGACCAAATTATGAAAGGCTTTACATTTCAAACAGAGGGTCTTATATTTTATTTTAGAATCAATAGGGAGCCACTCAAGTTTCTTGAATACAGGAGTAACTGAGAAGGCTGGAAAGAATATTAGAAATCATGTTGTTATTGTATAGAGGAGAGATCATTTCCCCACCTTACATGTAAGGAAAGTGAAAGCCACTGCTTAGAGAGGAAAAAAAGATATTTATGTCTTGTTTTTGGTCTATGGTCTATCCTGATCATCAGTTTCCTCTGTCTTCTCTGTTTCTATTCCTCAAACTCTGACCTTCTTAGCATTTAGAGCATCTCATTTTTGAAGGATTTATAAAATCATAGAATAGCAGACACCTAAGCAAGGGGCTGCTGGTAAATGTGTAACAACCAACTCGTACGCCCCCCCCAAATGTGCAAATAACACACTATTAGGTTTAATCTGCTTTAACATTTTCTCCATCATTTTCTGAAGTCTAGACGAACAAACCATACATCAAGCTCTGATTTGCGTTTGTGATTTCTCAGGTATAAATGCTCACACTGAAAATTGAACAGTTCTGGGAGCCTCTAGCACACACTTGGCAAGGGACCCAAAAAATAAGACCATCAAACCCAGATTTTTCTTAACCTTTATCATGCTTCCCAGTCCTTCTGTAGCCACCTCAGGCCACGGTGAGCTCTCCTGCCTCTGAACTCAAAGCATTGTCCCTACTGCCCAATGTTAAGAAGTAAGCACTTCCCTGTATTGGTAGCAGGTTTTTCCTTGTATGTCCCATCTCATCTTCTCAATTTTGACTTTCTTTTGAGTAGTAACCATCTCTTCTACCCTCACAGAGCCTAACTGTGGAAAGCATGGAAAGTATAAATATTTGTCGATAGCTTGTTTGATTGGCATTTTCTACTTTGAGTTATGTGAGTGCCTTAAAAATAAACCAAGCTTTGAAATCTCAAAGTTAATTTGACTTAGACTTGGAAGAGACCTTAGAGGTTCTAAAAGGCAGCCTACCACAGTGAAAAAAGGTATGAATCTGGACTCCAAAGACCTGAGTTTGAATTCAGTACTGTGCTGACAATCAGTAAATCACTTTATCTCTTAGGGCTTCTGTTTCCTAACATATAAAATGATGGGGCCATTCTAGGTGATCACTAAGGTACTTTCCAACTTGGAAACCTATGATTCCAATATAAACAATCTCATTTTTCAGGAGAAGACAAGGGAGGTGGCAACCTGTCCAAGGTCACACACCTAGTTAGTGACAGAATGGGAACTGGAATCCACATAGTCTGATAGTCATGGCTCCAGATCACATGGCTTCTGCAGTTGGGGGAGGGCCTGGCAGGGGTGCATCTGCCTTCTGCAAGGGAATGGCAGGGAGCACTGACTCCCTCCACTGACATTCCTCCCCCTCTTCCTCTCCCTGCCATCTGGCAGCTCCTAGCCAGGCTGACACTGATCTGAAGGGCCTTACTCCGGAATCTGGGAGTCTGCCGAGGTTAGAATGTTTCTTTCAATCTGGCACTGCCATTAAGGGCGTCCTCCTCCTACTTTAATGCTAGGGTTAAGCCGGGTCTCTTTCATGTTACATTCAAGCATGTTTCAACCAGGGAAAACAGGCGTACGGGTCTCAGCCATCAGAGTAATGTGATGGTTTTAAGGTGTCCCCAGGGCTTAATAAAAGGTGGTAGTTTGGGTAACATTTCTGTGATAGGCCCTTCTGTTAATACTTATCCTAGATAATGTATCTTCCAAATGGCCTGAACAGAGTGCTTGTGATATTAAGAAGATTTTCTGATGTAGCTCTACACATGGTCTTTCTATTCTACTTTAAAAAAATAAGTGTATGTATATATGTGTGTGTATATATATACACACACACACACATACATAATGTATATAATGTATACATATGTATGTGTATCTATACACACATGCATATTGTGCTATTTTATATGTACATATATACACATGTACAAATATGCACATATGCATACATATATGCATGCCTCTAGCTTACATACATATATATGCATGCATGCACACACATATTTGTGTATGCATATGTGTATATATGTATGTGTGTCTGTCTGTGTGTGTGTGTGTGTATATATATATATATATATATATATATATAGTCGAAAGTGTTAATGCAGAGAAGGAATAAGGCAGGGGCAAGTGTTAGGTTTTCACAGGCCCCCAGCCAGTGAAACAGGCCATTGTAGCTTTCTAGATCAGCTATAATTCTCTTAAACACTTGGGAAAACATGAGAAATGGAATTTTGCTAAAACAGCTCCACGTGTGGCTTCCTAATTCCACTTGTGCTTAGGACAAACCTCAGCCCTGCCTGGTATGAATCACTTCCTCAGCTGTTCATGGACACACAACATAGATTTACAAAGGAGCCAGGAGGAGAGGTGTGGAGAGTTATTTCTGAGGTATAGAAATCCTCAAGATGGATGCAATCTGTAAGCCAGCTCCCATTAAACCAGTGGAAACAACTTCATTATTTGAGAAGGAGGACAATTCCTTTAAAATATACTCCTTTTACGATGAGGAAACTGAGGAACAAAGAGAGGAAGTGACTTCCCCAAGACCACATAAATGGTAAATAGAAGAGCTGGAATTTAGACCCAGATCATCCAGATTCCATGGGTTTTTTTCCCCCTACTATGGCATGGTGTCTACTTGCCATTTAAATGCAATAGTAACAAGCGTTGAAAATAAAACTCACAAAATACACCTCTTTTCCTTCTCTACAGGTGTGCAAAATCGCATATTCTGCCAGATTTGGTAAAGTATTGGTTATTTTTGCTAAACTTCTTACCCTCTTCCTTTTTAATTCTTTTTTACAAGAACTAGCTTTCTCTCAATGGAAGAGGAAGTTACATATTTAGAAATTAAATTGATATGAAAACAAAAGATATCAATAATTTTTAAAAGCAAATGTGAGTAAGCTTGCAAAATGCTCTAAATCACTAATTATAAGAGAAATGCACATTAAAACAATTCTGAAATTTTCCTTCATATCCACCATCTTAATAAGCACAATTAAAACAATGACAACAGCCTAGTAGTCAACACTGGAGAACTTGTGGAAAGATAGCAACTCATACACCATTGGTGGCACTGAATTGGACCAACTGTACTGGAAAACAAACTGCAACTAAAGGAAAAAAAACCCCACTAAATTGTTCATACTTTTTGATCCAGTGATCTCACTGCTGGTCATATACTCCAAGGACATCAACAACAGAGAATAAGATCCTATATACACCAGAATAATGACAGCATACATTGGAAACAAAGTGGGTGCTCATTAATTAGAGGGATGGCTGAAAAAATGGTGGCCTCACAATAATGAAACATGAATGTAAGTAATTGGGAGAAACATGGAAAGACATATGTAAAGAGAGATGGGAAAAAAAAACTGACTCAAAAGAATGACCTATTCAATGGTTATCATAAAGTAAATGGAGACATAACCAGGAGGGATATGAACTCAGATTAACTTCAGTGAATGCTCTTTGTCCCGGAGAAGAAAAGATGTAACATTTACCCTTCTTCTTTTTAGGGAGGTGGGGAACCATAAGACTGGAATGTAGTGTCAGACTCACTGTCAAATTCAGCTACTCTTTGGTCAGTTTTGTGTAATATTTTTCTTTGTCAAAAAGGAAGGTTCAATTGGGTTGGGGGAAGCCTTCCAACTTCTTTTTTTGCATTCTCTTACCCCAATAGATTGCAAGCTCCTTGAGGGCAGGGACTGTCTTTTTTAAAAATTTGTATCCCCAGTTCTTAGTACAGTGCCTGACACATAATAGGTGCTTAATAAATGTTTATTGAATGGAACTAAATATATTGGGAAATAGCTGTAATATAAAAAACAAACTAATAAACAAGCAGGCATCAATTAAAAGAAAAAGGAAAAAAATTTTGGACTGGATCCAGTGAAGAAACTCCCTTTTACCAATGCTGGTTGGTCACTGCTTTGCAACTTAGAGTCATAAGGAGCTGCTCAGGGTCCCATAGGCACTGTGTATCAGGGCAAGAGCTGAGTTCATGTCTCTCTGACTCTGAGGGTGGCTTTCTTTCCATTGCCCCATGCCTAAAATATTCTCTTCTTTAAGGCCCCAATTCAATCCCATCTAAAGAAAAGGACCAGCTCATTCCCAGGCCTGTCTACTCTAATCCGGTTTTCCTCTGTCTCTAGCACTTGTCCTCTGTATGGCATCCAGGAATCCATTGCTTATAGAATTCTCGAGCTACATGTGTGTAAATCTTGCATGCAGAGATTTGAAGCAACACATATACATACATATACATAAACACACGTACAAATGCACATATACATAAGCACATGCATACTCACATGCATACACATTACACATGAACAGTCCACATATACATATACACATGCTTAATATAACATCTACACAGTGCATATATACATACACATACCCACAATACGCATACATGTAAATACATATACATACACACTACATGTGTGCTATTCACACACAAGCGTACATATATGTGTGCATATATACATACACTCATACACACATGTGCATGCATATTGCATCTATAGTTTGTCTATACATGTACATACACACGTGCACACAATAGACTTACACATAGATTTCCCCCCTTTGTTCTGAGTCTTCTTTCACGACATGACTAATGTGGAAATATGTTTAACATGATTGTACATATATATTCTTTATCAGATTGCTTGCTATCTTGGGGAGTGAGGAAGCAAGACAGGGAGGGAGAAAAATTTGGAGTTCAAAATCTTACAAAGATGAATGTTGAAAACTATCTTTACATGTAACTGGAACATACTTTTGAGTAAAAAAACCCTCACAATACGCACATTACATATACATGCATACATACATATAGACATGTATATACATATACACATGCACGGGGAAGCTAGGTGGTGCAGTGGATAGAGCACCAGCCCTGAAGTCAGGAGGACCTGAGTTCAAATCCGGCCTCAGACCAAACACTTGACACTTACTAGCTGTGTGACCCTGGGCAAGTCACTTAACCCCAACTGCCTAAAACAACAACAACAACAAAAACAACCACCAAATAAATATACACATACACACGTGCACACACATATACATGTGTGTGCATACATTCCATACAGTTCATGAATACACAATGCACATGGACATATGTGTATACATATTGCATCTACAAGGTGATATATACATATACACACGGCAAATATACACATTAATGCACATATGCATATACATGCATATATGCACACGTACAATGTGTATACACATGCTTATATACATATATGAATGTGTGTGTATGTATGTGTATGTGTACACACACGTATATATGTGGTCTCTCTTGTTAGAATGTAAGCTTCCTGAGGCCAAGGACTCTTTCACTTCTGTCTTTGCATTCCTGGGGCTTAGCATGATGCCTGGCACATGGTAGGCACTTAATATTTCTTGATCAATTGACTGCCTCTGTGCCTTATACCTAGTAGACAATTAATAAATCTGCTGAATTGAAATGGTTTATATGAGTTCAATTAAACAAACGTTAATTAAACTCACACTCTATGCGTGGGGCATTGCACAGGACAAAAATCAAACAACCCCCACCCTTTAGGAGTTCACATCCCACCGGGAAACGTAACATGTACAAAAGAAGCAAATCCAAAGCAACAGAAAATGACTTCAGGAGGGAGAGAGTGGGCCAAGAGGGACCAGAGGGAGAGCAGTCGATGCAGTGGCAGCTCCTGTGCCTTCTTTGATCCGTCCTATTCTATAAAGGAGTTTCCTGAATTGGGAACAAGGTGGGCCTTGCTACCAGCCAAATTCCCTTCTAATTATAAGATTCATTGACAATATTTTAAAGTTAGGTTCACTCCGTTTAGCCCTGATAAATTCTTTAGGTGAGAACACCATCTTGATCAAATCAGTTCAAGGCAAAGGTATGAACGTCACCTAAACACTTCCATTCAGTCTATCAAAGACTTTAGACCAGCAGACTATGCCTAAAGGCCAAATCCAAAGTACAGTAAAATAGTATTTTAAAATGTAAAAAAAAAATCATTCTTAGCTTTCTGTCTGTACAAAAATAAGCAACTGGCCGGATTTGGCCCTTAGACCACAGTTTGCCAACCCCTGCTTTAGACTAATTTCATAAAGTCCTTGGATGAACTGAAGTAAGGTTGACAGGAAGTATGTTTGGATTGCCTGAGGAAACTTAGTTACTCCCCATGGAGCATCTATAAAATATGGAGTCGGTTCAGGCCCAAGAGATTTAAGCAAGTATAGAGACTCTTAGCTACACTTTAGAGAAGGAATTTATTAGTGGGGAGGAGCAAAGCCTTAGGCTTTGGTGTAGGCTCCAGTCTCTTACCTTTCTTCCCACCAGAGGAGGGTCTTATGCATTGAGGAGGAGATTTAGAGGGCTTCCTGCCTTCTATCATGGTCCACTCAGTGCACTCTGATCAGCTGATAGCAATGTCTGCACAAGCACAGGCTGCAAACACATCCACTGCTCTACAAAGAGCCCAGAAGAACTGATAAGCGATCCCTCATTGAGCCCCATGACTGCTCCGTGAAGGGAAGACAAGGACTTCCAATCAGCACGAGCTGTGAGCTACTCCTTTGCTACATGGGATATCTACATTGGATCTCACTTTCCCTTGGATTCTTCCATATGTACACGGAGGAGGGTGAGTTAGAGACTTTCGGGAAAATGTTTGTATCAACTGCACCAACTGTGCTGCCATAGTAGAAGAGTGCTTTCTCAGACCTGATTGTCAGCCTGCCTAACTGATAATCAATTAATAATCATACGGAGAAGCACATTGGTAGGAGCTCATCATCTCTTACATCAGAAACACAGCTCAGACCTCTCAGTTGCTGCTCAGCCGCTTTTCAGTCATGTCTGACTCTCTGTGACCCCATTTGGAGTTTTCTTGGCAAAGATAGTGGAGCACTTGGTCATTTCCTTCTCCAGCTCATTTTACAGATAAGGAAACTGAGGCAAACAGGGTTCAATGACTTATCCAGGGTCACACAGATTACTAGCTTACTCAGACTATGGTCTGAGGCCAGATTTGAACTCAAGAAGATGAGTCTTCCTGACTCCAGGCCCACACACTGTCCAATGTGCCACCTGGCTGCCCCCAGACTCCTCAGAATTACCCCTAAAGCCTTGCTCTAAGGACTTGATTTATCAAAGCAATTAGGAGTTGCTATAATTGCCTCGGACCATTCACTATATTTTTTTTCTTCTTAAAACTAGCAGTCTTCATGGTCTTTCCTGTAGAATTATCTTATTCTGAGGGAGAATTAAAAATTAAAGAAACTTGTCACTTCCTTACAGCCATTATGATAAGAGTTTTCCAATCCACCAAGCAAGGATTGGATATAATTCTGTTGTTGGCATGAACCTAGGTCTGGAGTTTTCCAAATAAAATTGGAGGGAGGAGGGGAAGGAAAGAAATAAAACAGAAAAAAAGGCCTGATTTTAATTAAACCCTCAGATGTTTTGGAGAAAGGCTCTGTAAATGCTGTTTTGACTTGCTGACCAAACACGACTTCGTTTTTGAATGTCTCTTATTTTTGCTGTAGAAATGAGAACAATTTCAACACTCAGACCCCACAGAGAAGTTAAGGGATTCAATTAGACGGTTTCCTCTCACCAGTCCCCAAGCCCCCTGGTTATACACTGGTTTGTTTACCCACCTGCAGTAACCTGGCAGGGAGACAGGCATACAGCATTTATCATAGGAGACAGCAGCGTGCAATGGAAAGAACATTGGACTAGGACCTGGCGGTGCAGCCAGCCCCAGAAACGACATCTCCCAAGTCACTGTGACCTTCAGCACCCTGCAGCCCCTCTGTGGGGCTCAGCTTATTCCTCTGTAAATGGAGGTGGTTGGACGAGACGGACTGTGAGGTCACTGGCAGCGCTAATATCTGACAATTCTCTGAGAAAGGTTTCCAGCGACTGTGTTGGCTACAATCGTAAATAAGAAGGGGACCACCGGGCCTGGGAGTCAAGAGACCTGGGTGCTATTACTGCTGGCTCTGCTATTAACTATATAATTCAGGAAGCAAGGCAGTTGAAAGAAGACAGTTTTAAAATAGTGGCTTTTGGTAATGACATCAGATAAGACATCAGCCTCTTCCCAGATCTGAGGCTGTTGGTGAATAGCTTATAAACACAAAGATAGCACAGCATTCTGGGCCAGGGTTTCTTAGAATGTCCATGCTACTGTGACCTCAGAGGCAGCTAAGTGGCCCAGGGGATGGAGTGTCAGGTCTAGAGTCCAATCCAGCCTCAAACACTTACTAGCTGTGTGACCCTGCACAAGTCACTTAACCCTGTCTGCCTCAGTTTTCTCATCTGTAAAATAAGCGGGAGAAAGAAATGGCAAATCGCTCCAGGATAATTGCCAAGAAAACCCCAAATGGGGTCAGGAAGAATTGGACATGACTGAGATGACGGAACGAAAAAAAGCTTTGACTTTGGAAGTGAATATATAGAAGAAAAGGAGAGCATGAGAGCCAAGTAAGGACTCTTTGTGTTTGAGAAGTTCAGCTCTGGGGAGTTTATATGTTACGTTAGTGGATTTGCCCCTGAATTGTGTCTGTCCTTGAGGAAAATCTCACGCATTGGGTTGTATGGTGCTTGAGATCTTGAGCACAGAACACATGAAGTCTTGGGCACTAATAACCCTTGTATTCAACAGTGGCTATACATGCTGTTAATGGTACCTTCTGGACCTTCCTCTGCCTTCTCAGTCAGGTCAGTGTCAGAGGTCACAGAGGCTTGTATTCAATGATTGTGGAGCATGGACTCTATTTAATGTTGGGCAAATCCTATCTACTCTCGGAGCCTCTATTTCCCGAAGTGGACAAAGAGGGGATTGATCCAGAGTGATCCTTCGTTCCCTTTCTGCTTAAAGACTCTATAACTGTTTACATAGGTGCATTGGAGCATCCATTTGCATCCTGCACTTATATATAGGATTGGAGGATGTGTAGCAAAACAAAAGAAAGATATTCAAAATCAAATGTGTTGGGGGAGTTTTATGCCTGCATTAAGAGAAAGGCTAAGTTTTCCAAGTATTAAATGGTGCATGTTTGGTGCCCTGTAGCACAAGGCCTTCTATTTCTGAAATACTGTTGATAATCATGTCTGTGCCTTCTCCCCCTGTTGTCAGAATGATCACAAGAAAAAGGCAGAATGACCTGATTTCTTAGGACACTGCGACCTGCTTCATTGTTCAGTCCTTACCCATGAGCTCCAAGAGCCCATTCTCCCAGGAATTCTGTGAAAATCAGCAGAAGCCACTGTTGCGAAGGTACTCCACAGGAGAGGGGTTATGGGCAAAAAAAAAAAAAAAGACCAAACCCAAAAAACAAAAAAACCCCCACATGTAAAGTCCAATATTAATTTGGCCAGTCTCTTGAAGAAAATAACCTCATTGCCAGTCTGGGGTCTCAGCCAAGTCGTGTTTGAAGGAAGCTTTGTAGCTGAGGGGCTTTTTGTGATGTGTGCTCAAGGAAATCTTATATGGCATCCCAGCCCTGGGCCTCAAGGATTTCATTAAGCCAGAGCATGGTTTCACTGACAGAGATGAGAGTTGGGCTGCAGTGAAGTGGCCATATTCACTGCGCAATCTTCCTGGGAACCGTTTTGTTAAAGGTTGAAAAAACCACACAAGGAAGAATTCAGAAAACAGCTTACAGGAGATGAAAAGGGAGGTTTGTAAAATAATTTTCTGTTCTAATTAATTATACTCCTACACTTGGCTCCTATGTTCTTCATTCTCTGGAGCGTGGATTTCTCAGAGCATTGGTGATATGGTGGATAAAGCACTGGAGTTTGAGTCAGGGTGACCTGAGTGCAAATCCTGTCAGATACTTACTGGCAAGTCATTTGACTTTTATCAGACTTGGTTTCCCCACCTTTAAGACGTAATTGTAGCACTTATCTTACAGTACTGTTGTGAAGATCACAAGAAATAATGTAGGTAAAGTGTTGTGTTGTGTAAATGTAAGCCCTTACTAGATGGTGAAGGCAGGATCTAGAGACCTGGCTCATAATATCAGACCTGCCTTCAACATCTGCCAGATGTGAGGGTATCTCAGTGATCTCAGGGAGATCTTCCATGGGATAGATGATGAGGGATGTGAGAGAAATGAAATGAGCATTGGATCTGGGGTTAGAAATGAATGAATGAATGAAAAAAAATTAGTAACTTCTTACCACGTGTCAAGCATTGTGCTAAATGCTGAGAGTACAAATACAAAAACCAAAATCAGTTCCTGTCCTCAAAGAGTTTATATTTTAGTGTGGGAGACAATACATAAAGGGAAATGGTGGCCAGGGAAGTGGTACTTTGGTCCACAAAGTTACTGGGATGGTGAATGATGTCATAAGGACTAGATTGCCATATTCTATCCAGGAACAGAGACAAAGTTTATTCGCTCATGGTTCCAAAATTGAGGAGAAAGAACTTACATGCAATTCATTGACTGTGGCCTTTCCATGACTTTGCCTGTTGCTGTGGCTGAAGCTTCGGCCAAAAAATTTATGATCTGGTAGCCAGCAATGTTGATAAGCCTCCATGAATTTGGGTATACTGAACCTTAAACTCCGCTATCCGTCACTGGGCTTATATGTGAAGTCCTTTTTAGGCTGGTAGAACACTGTTCCCCCTGCCCCCCACTTACCTTTTAGACCTGGATATTATAATTTTTTATGAATATATATATATATTACTGATAACCATATTTGGCTAGGTCCTTCCTTATCCTTAAGTACCTTATCAACTAGCTGACCAGATAAGACTAACATACATAAAGAAATAAGAGTGCAATAATTATATCTATATTTATGTCTATGTCTCTATCTGGAGGTCATTCCACTTTGCATCTGCTGTTCTGCCTAGTTTCAACTCCAGGGAACAAGATGCCCCTCTAGGATAAACTGATCACTTCTAATCTCATCACCATGCTGCTAACTCTAACCTCCCTCAGCCTCCTCTCTCCTTGGAATGGATGGCTGGAGAGCAGAGTTCCAAACTCTTTCCAATACCTTCCTTCACTGAGGGCAGACACTGGCCTCTCAGCTCTTTCCATTTTGTGCCTGCCACATTTCCTGGTTTCAATGCCTTGGAACAAGATTCCTGGTGTCTCCTCCCTGAAAGGAGGTGCCCTTTCCTTGAGGGCAGGAACTGTTTATTAGTTGGATTCCCAGAGCTTAACAGAGGCTGGCACATAGCAGGTGGCTTTATCTATATTTTCGTCATTGAGCGTTTTCAGTTGAGTCTGACTCTTCATGACCTCATTTTGGGTTTTCTTGGAAAAAATACTGGAGTGGTTCATTTTTACACATGAGGAAACTGAGGTAAACAAGATTAAGTGATTTGCCCAGGATCACACAACTAGTAAGTGTCTGAGGCCAGATTTGAACTCAGGAAGATGAGTCTTCCTGATTCTAGGACAGGCACTCTATCCACTATGCCACTTCTACATCTTTTATATGTTCATGTCTAAATCTATTTGTATATGTCTGACTGTCTTTCTATCTACCTATCTGTTTCTATAAAATAAAATGCTAAGCATGGTGTAGAGCAATCGACACTGTAGAAATCCAGAGAAAGGAGAGGCCATTGAGGATCCAGATGTACAGGAAGGCTTGAAAGAAGAAAATGGAACCGGGGCTGGGACTTGAAGGATGGGTTGACTTTCATATGCCCAAACAAACAAAAGAGGAAAGGGTCAAAGCTGCACAACAACAGAGGTAACATTTAAGCTGATTCATTGGAAGTAAACTGCCGTGTGCAGCTGAAAATGACTTTCTGAAGTCTTCCTGCCTTAGCCTGTTGCAGGTCAGCTTAGGGCTCTGCAGCCTCCTCCCATCAAAGCTTTGTTTTGCACTAGGACTTCACAAAGAGCTTTCGAATTCATTATCTCACTTTATCTTAATAGCTGACTCTTGACATTTCCCCTAGCATTTTCTATCCCTAATGTCATTAGATGCTCATAGCAAGCCTTAAATCGGTGTGGCAGAATGCTCAGGCTTGCCTGTCCATTTCCTGGGTCACCCAGCTATTCCTGATCGAGAGGGGTCTTGTCTGTTAGATATAGCGGCATATGACCCTTCTTGACTGATCTGTGAAGCTAATGGTCTTGTACTTTGAGGACTTTAAGGTAGTTGGCCAGTCAGAGTCCCAAGTTCTGTTTGTGACCTCACAGACAGAAGTAATTTATTCCAGAGTAAAAAGGGGAAATGAAGCCACCCTGACTGATTAGGTCACTCTGGATCATAGACCTATATCTTTCCTTCAACAACTTTTACTGCATCTGAAATAAAGCTGGCCAGAGCGTGCTAGAGTGCAAGCATAACCACAGTAGAGAACAGCCTTGCCTGATTCCAATAGTCCCTGGGACCGACTGCTGCCACCTTTCCCTTGTACCATCAAGGTTCCCATGTAACCCCACAGGGATTCTGACTAGGTACTGGTTTCTCTTATCTTCTGTCCAAATCTTAGGTAGTGCTTGCCCAAACTTTGGTTCTTTCTTCCTTTGACCCTCAATTCAAAAAGGACCCTGGGCAGGCCTTTTCTCTCTGTCCAAAATGGTAAAGACTCGCCCAGGATTTCTCTGGGGAAGCCTCACGAACCCACACTTAGCAGCTAAGCTCAGGTCAGGATAAAGAGTTAGTGAACTATGATACTGTGACCCAGGAATACTGGCATCCTTTCTGCCAGACCCTGAATACATAAGAAAGGATTCCTCTGCCTTCTGCCAGCTATAAGGGCTATTCATTTACAGAATCACTGAATTTCAGAGTTAGGAGCAACTTCAGAAGCCAACTACAATTTTCTAAGAGTCCCCACTAATTCCCATTAGCTCAATGTTCAATTAGCTTCTATCTGAAGACTCCACAGCAAAGTAGGGAAAGGGAGGAAGCTCAAGCTCCCAAGACATCTCATTGTACCCTTACCCAGTTTAATTTTTCAGGAAAATTTTCTTGACATCAAACCCAAAACTTGCATCTTTGTACCTCCCACTTGCTGCTCCTAATTCTGTCCTCTTTGGGCCAAACAGGACCAGTCCAATTCCTCTTCCATAACTGTCCTTCATAGATTTGAAGATGTCTCTCGTGTTTCCCATGAGCCTTCTCTTTTCTAGGCTAAACACATCAGTTCACATCTCCAGTTCCTTCAGGAGAACCTCATACAGCATGAACGCAAGGCTTTGGCTTTTACCATTATCATTATTTGGACATTTTCCAATTGGTCAATGTCGTTTCAAAAATCTAGACATCTAGAACTGAACACAACTCTACAAATACATTCTAACCAAGACAGAGTACAGAAGGCTTCTCACCATTCAGTCCTAGCAGCTATACTCCCCTTAATATAGGATCAGATCCCATTACCTTTGGGGGATAGGGATTGCCATTGATTTATATTGAACTTAGAGTCCATAAAAACTTGTAGACTTTTTCATCTATCCAATTATCTAACCCAAGACTACAAGGGAAAAATGACCCTAATAATTCTCCCTCACATTTTTCCAGTACTGTTTACAAAATTATTTCACAAGCATCACCTCTTTTGATCCTCCTAATGGCCTTGTGCAAGAGTTAGGCAGGTGCTATTATCCCCCCTTTCCAATGAAGAAAACAGAGGCTCAGGAAACCATGAAAGATGCTGGAAAGTTAATCAGAGCAGAGGTCAGGAGGTCTGATCTCAACTCTTCCACTCAATAGCTGCATGATCTTTGAACAAGTCATTTGACATTTCTGGGACAAAGTGGCCTCATCTGGTAAATAATGTGGAAGGAGAGAGGCTCTAAGCTTCTTCTGCTATTCTATAACTCTATAGCCAACTTGCTCCAGGTCACCCACTTAGGAAGTAATGAAGCTCAATAAAATGACCATAGCATTGGACTTGGAAGCCCTAGGTTCAAATCCTCCCTCCACACTAATTGTGTGACTATGGGCAGGTCTCCTAACTTCTCTGACGCTGTTTCCTCATTTGTAAAATGATGGGTTGACTGGATGGCTTCCAAGCCCTAAATCTATGATGGGGTGGCTCTCCTTGAAGCCAGAACTCTTTCCATTATTCCAATGAACTCTTCCTCCACTATGACGCAGCTCCTGATCACCTCTACCACCACCACCACCATCTGTGCTAGCATTTATGCAACATGATAAAGTAGGTGCTTTCTATTCATGATCTGATTTGTTCCTCACCTCAACACTGGGAAGTGGGTGCTTAACTTCCATTTTGTAACCCCATTTACAGTTGAGGAAATTGAAGCCAGGAGAGGATAAGGGACTCTCCAGACTAGTGTTATCTGAGGCAGCATTTGAACTGGGCTCTTCTTGACTCTTAAGTCTGAGGCTCTATTCACTGCACCACCTAGTGCCTCTTGGTGGTGGCGTTACTGAGAGCAAGCATAGCAGCAAAGCGTTGTTTAACTGTTTTTCAGTCGTGTCTGACTCTTTGTGACTCCTTGAGGGTTTTCTTGGCTTACTGGGGTGGTTTGCCATTTGCTTTTGCAGCTCATTTTACAGAGGACGAAACTCAGGCAAGCAGGGTTAAGTGATTTGCACAGGCTCACACAGCTAGTAAGTGTCTGAGGCTGGATTTGAACTCAAGAAGAGGAATCTTCCTGACTCCAGGCCCTATACTCTATACACTTGCCACCTAGCTACCCTAAGTAGTGGATTAAGCTGTGGAAAGCCTGAATTCTGCCCTCCAGCATCTGGAACAGAAGGGTCCACAGCCATACGATGAGGGAGATAATTTTAATGCAGAGATAAGATCAGACCAAACTCAGAGCAAGCTAACTCTTCTCCCTTTGTTGTTATTATCTCTTTGAGAAGTAGTCTATCCTGAACCTCAGACCCTCAACCCATTCCCTGAACTGTTTCCCTCCCAGTATTTTCCTAGTGATGCTATCTCCACTTGGGACCATCCCTAGGCTTTCTCCAGCCTTCTTGCCAGTGCCTTCAGAAGTTCATTAAATTCTCTTCCTGCCCATTCCCCAGGTAATGTCATGTCCTTGTCTCTCTCCCACCTCTATTTACACTGTGAATGGAAAGGAGGTTTTTTAAAAAACCCCAGTAGGGGCAAATTGGTTTAATCACTAGAATAGGCAGCTGAGACCTAAGTCCTACCCGACTCCCTGTCCCAGTTCTGCCTCTTAAACCCTATGACTTTCAGTAAAGCTGACCCTTCCCACCATATTTCCAGCCCTCTGCCTTCAATCACCTCCCACCCTCTTGTTCCCCTTCCAAACACTGCCTGGAATGTCATGGGGAGAAAGGAGAGGGTGGCTAGGGGAGAGCTCTTGGAAAAAGACGCCATTCTATAAACACAGGTGGTTCCTAGTTTCTTCCTCCTGGCCAAGCTGCTGTCAGCCCCTCAGAAGGGCATGTCAAGGAAGAAGTTATTGCTACTGACTTTGCTTTGTCTCATTGTCTGCTGCCCATCAGACAGCTGGCGCGGACGCTGAAAGCATTACTGTCTCCCTAAAGACGAACTGCAATGCTCTCATATTCTCAGCTGTGCTTACTGCAGAGCCGGGGCGGGTGGGGGCCGGCCTGTGTCAGCCCCTGCAAAAGCAAATGGTGACCTGGACAAAAAAGTTCATGTGGAGGTCCAAAGTGAGTGGCTAGAGGAGAAAGCACTTCTTAGTGACTAGAGGGGGAGTTTGGCTGCCTAGGCTGCACTTCCACCCCTGCCAGCAACCTTGAAAACCTCAGCTGGCTTAAAATTCTTGTAAGGCTGGACTCAGAGAAGGTCTGGATGGCCCTGAGCATTCCCTTTGACACTTGGAATTCCAATACCACCATCACTCTGCTCCTCTCAGATCTAGGCTCAAGTGTGCACAGAACCCAGCACCTAGCTCCTTCATCCCTAGCAGCTGATGTTGGCACCTAAGCTATAATTACTCATGTGGTGGCCTTTTCCAGATATTTCTCATGAGTATTGCAGTATAAGAGGCTTAAATGACTCGTTAAATGATGTTTCTTGTTGCCTTTTGGCATGCGATAAAACCAGCTTCCTTCTTTGCCCTCTCCAAGAAGAATCTATAAGTCATCCTTCCATTTACCTACACATTTCCTCTTTCTTCTGATTTTGTTGATTCTGAGAATGCCGAGATGGACATGGTTTAGCTTTTCTAGTAGTATGCACCTTCATAGATCAGTGGAAGAGGCTCTCACATTTAATAGCCCAGTTTAGGTTTATCATCAATCTAAAAATGGTGTTATTCTTAGCAGCCCTAGCTCCCTCTCTGCCACTACTGCTGTAGAAATAGAAGGGGGCTGCACAGGACTTTGGAGAATGGGGTGGAGAAGGGGCAACTTTGGAGATGGTTCTAACCCAGAAGCACATATAATGCATTTCTTTATACCTTGTGTCATGCTTTTAACTTGGGGGTCTGGAGACCTTTGGAGAAATTCTCATTCCTTGGATACAGCCTCACCAATATGGTTACCATCTAGATGCTATTGAAATATAATACACGATGGCAATGATGATGATGATGATGATGATGATGATGATGATGATGACGATAACCTGTTTGCCTAATTTTCCTCATCTGTAAAATGGGGGGGTATAGCAATAGTCTCTACTTTCCAGGGTTGTGAGGATAAAATGAAATAATAATTGTAAAGCTCTTAGCACAGTGCCTTGCACATAGCAGGTGCTATAGAAATGTTAGCTATTTTAATAATAATAATATTAAAAATGATGATGAAAACTTTTAAAGATTGCTTACAGGTTAACAACGTTCTTTACACATATCTCATTTCATTTTTACAACAACTCTGAGAGGTAGGTGCTATTATTACCTCCATTTTACAAATGAGGAAACTGAGGCAGAAGAGGTGAAGTCAGTTTCCCAGAGTCACAGAATTGGTACATGCCTGAGGTAGGATTCAGACTCAGGTCCTCCTGACTCCAAAGCCAGCGATCTATCCACTTGGCCACCTAGCTACCTCATAATGCGTGAGGAACACTGGCTCTCTCGTCACATTGCCTTCAGTGATTAAAAATTATCAAAGGTGATTTGTTTGGTGTGCATTGTGAGTGCACCTGATCTTTCTTCATTTAAGGACAAGAGACTAGATCTGGGATCTGATTAGCATAGAAGATTTCTAGGTGAAGATATTTCTTGTATCAAACGAAAGGCAGTACTTTCTCAAAACTTGCAATCCTAGAGGATTGTCTGGAGCCCTGGGAAATCAAATGACTTTCCCAGGGTATTGACACAGACATGATGTTTCAGAGGTGAGACCTGAACCCACATCTTCCTGGTTTCTACATCTGTTCTCTATCTCCCACGCCACACCACCAAGCTGTGGCTCATTTCCTTATTTAAATCAATGCAAATTCAGGGTAACTGTACCAGAAGGGACAGGAAAAAGCTGTGGAGTCAGGGATGTGTAGGCAAATGTTTAACAATAGGCTTTCCAAGGGGGAAATGCAGTCACAACATGCTTCTAAGTTTAATATTCATTACTAACATTTTCTCTATCACTTTCTTAAGTCTAGACAATCAATAAAATAATGAATTCAGCCCTGATTTGCCAATTTCTAAAGTGCAAATGTTCACACTGAAAATTTAACAATCAGTTAGCTTTTACAAGCCAGAAAGAGCTAGCTCTGATATATCCCTCTGTGGAAGTCAGAAAGCCTGGCTTAATAAGATCATACATAGATTTAAAATTGGAAGGTACAATAGAAATTGTCTAGTCCAATTTCCTCCTTTTAGAAAGGAGGAAACAAGCAGTTCACTTCCCAAGGTCACCTCAGGAGTAAGCAATGTAAGCAGAATTCAAACCCTAGCCTTCTGACTATCTTCTCTCCCTGACACTGCCAAGCCTGGTCTTGAAACCCACCAGCTCCGTGGTCTAGGATGTCAATTCATTTCTCAGTTTCCTCACCTGTAAAATGAAGAGATTGAGTTAGGCTGATCCCTAAGTTTCCTCCCAGGTTTGCAATCCTACCTGAAATCAACACATCTTTATTGAGCATTAAGTGTGATGGCACCCAAGCATGGCTTTATGGTGAGAGGGTCTCTAAATGACTGTTGGGATAAACTTGCAGGGAAATCTCACTGTTACAGTCTGAAAGAAACAACAACAACCACACAAAACTTAGCAGGTATTTTTTTCTCCACCCTCCCTACTCAGTGTACAGAGAGCTCAATGAGAAGGAAGCAGCCTTCCCTTTGGAACCTTTACCCCGTGAAGTCAAATAAACATCTGTCAACTGGGAACAAGACAGAATTCCTCGTTATCAGATGCTCCTAGTTCAACAGCAATTTATCAAAGCCTTACTCATCAATTAGAGAAATATTTAAAAAATCAACACAGCTTGTAGAAGCCCCTCATGAATAATTCTAACTGTCTATTTGCACAATTAGACCAAACCTCTTACCTTTGAAGCTTCCTCTCCTCTGGTCTAGGTAAAGATTCCCACATTTCTTCCCGGATCTGTTTTAATTAGGATCATAAAATCAGAGATGCAGAGCTGGAGGAGAATTTAGAGGTCATTTAGTTCAAAACTCCTCATCTGAAACATGAGGAAACTGAGGCTGGAAAGGGTGAGTGATTGCCCAAGGTCACATACTGACCAGCTCTTAATTTGAACCCAGTACTTTTGACTCCAAATCTATAATTCTTTCCACTGTGTGGTGTTGTTTAGTTGTGCCTGACTCATCATGACCCCACTGTGTGTTTTCTTGGCAAAGATACTGGAGTGATTTACCATTTCTTTCTCTAGCTCATTTAATGGATGAGGAAACTGAGGCAAACAGGGTTAAGTGACTTGCCCAGGGTTACATAGCTAGTAAGTGTCTGAGGCCAGATTTTAACTCACGAAGACAAGTCTGTCTGATTCCAGGCCAGGCACTCTATCCTCTGTACCATCTAGTTTCATGTGTTAATCTCTTATCAGCAGCTGGAAACTTTCAATTTAGACTCTGCACTCCCTCAAACAAATCTGAGTTCCAAAAATGAGGCCTTTAGGTCCCAGATTAAGAGTCTGCTCCACAACTCTTTTTTTTTTTTAACTTGGCAATGGGGTTAAGTGACTTGCCCAGGGTCACATAGCTAGTAAGTGTCACATGTCTGAGGGTGGATTTAAACTCAGGTCCTCCTGATTCTAAGGCCGGAGTCCTATCCACCCCATTGCCTAGCCAAAAACAAAAAACAAACAACAACAACAAAAATAAGAAACAGCGTCTCATGAAGGGGAGAAAGTGGTCCCAATCTCTGAAGCCCAGCTCTTAACGAGTGGGCAAGCTGATGATGATGTATGGTGAAAAAAAATGCTGGACCAAGAGTCAAGAAGAAATTCTAGCTCTGCCAGGAAATGGCTACTCGACCTTTGCCAAATCACTTTATGATATAATTCTATAATTCAGTTCTCTCCTCCATGAAACAAAGGGGTCGGACCAGAATGAACTTTAAGCTTTGATTCAGTGATCTGTGACTAGGTAAAAACAGGTCTTTGCCAACATTTTATTCAATTTTAAAATTAATTACATTTACAGAGCACAACAATGTCTTCTAATGTACATATGCTGGCTCAGAGTAAAAGGCTGCTGTCCACAGAGCCACTAGTTAGTTAAAATTAGGCACAATCCAGTGTTACTTCACAGTGGTAATGGTATCTTTGCTGTTCTCTGGACATGACATTATACCTCCTGTCTGCATACCTTTGCACAGCTCCCTCATGTCTGGAATTCACTCCCTCCTTACTCCAACCTAGAGAAGCCATAGATGGCTCATGGGTCACTCTTTATATGATACCTTTTCAGATCACCCCAGGTATTCATGCCCTCCCTTTCTTGGAACGGTTTTATATTACTATTTTTTCCCCCTTTTTCTTTATTGTGACTTCAATAATAACAAATATCTAAGTCACTAAGAAGTACAAGGAAGAGGAATATACAAGACATTATGAACTTCTACTGTATATATTTTTAAAATATGGTATGTACTGTATATCTAGAAGTCCTCCTAGATTCCTCATTCTCTCTCACCACCTCCCCTTCATATCTAATCTGTTGCCAAAGCCTCTCAATTTCACCCTTACAACATCTCTTGAATACTTGTCCTTCTCTCCTCTGACATTGCCATGACTCTGGTGCAGACCCTCATCAACATTTCACACCTGGGTTACCATAATAACCTGCTGGTCCGTCTACCTTCCTCAAATCTCTTCCCATCTCAATCCATCCTCCATTCAGCCACTAAAATGATTTGCCTAAAACTCAAATCTGACCATGTCACCCTCCCTCCCCCACTCTATAAACTCCAGTGGTTCCCTATCACCTCCAAGAACAAATGCAAAATGTTCTGTTTGGCATTCAAAGGCCTTTACAACCTAGCCTCCTCCTAATTTCCTAGTCTTCTTTTTTTTTGGGGGGGGTTGAGGCAATTGGGGGTTAAGTGACTTGCCCAGGGTCACACATAAGTGTTTTGTGTTTGAGGCCAGATTTGAACTCAGGTCTTTCTGACTCCAGGGCTGCTGCTCTATCCACTGTGCCACCTAGCTGCCCCCATTTCCTAGTTCTTCTGATACCTTGTTCTATACCACATACTCTTTGATTCAGTAACCCTGGGCATCTGACTATTCATGAACAGTCTTTGCTCTGGGCATTTTCTCTGGTTTTCCCCAATGTCTGCAAAGAAAGCTCTTCCTCCTTTACTGCTCACTGACTTCTCTGGCTTCCTTTAAGTCCCAGCTAAAATCCCATCTTTTATAGGAAGCCTTTCCCAACCCCTCTTAATTCTAGTACCTTCCCTCTGTTAATTATTTCCTATTTATCCTGTTTGTACAGGCATACCTCATTTTATTGCACTTGGCACACACGGCATTCTTTACAAATTGAAGATTGGCAGCACCCCTGCATGGACCAAGTCTACTGGCACCATTTTTCCAACAGCATGTGCTTACATTGTGTCTCTCTGTCACATTTTAGTAATTCTTGCAATATTTAAAACTTTTTCATTATTCTTTTACCTGTTATGGTCATCTGTGATCAGTGATCTTTGATGTTACTATTGCAATTATTTTGGGGCACCATGAACTGTGCCCATAAGAGACATCAAATTTAATCAATAAATGTATGTGTTCTTACTGCTCCACCAACCAGCCCTTCCCCATCTTGCTCCTTCTCCTAGCAGGCCTTCCTATTCCCTGAGACAGAACAATATTGATGTTAGGCCAATTAATAATCCTACAATGGCCTCTAAGCGTTCAACTGAAAGGAAGAGCCAATCAATGAGGCAAAATTTACTATTGTTTTATTTTAAGAAATTGCCACAGCCATCCCAGCCTTAAACAACCACTATCCTTATTGGTCAACAGTTGTTAACACTGAGGCAAGACCCTCCACCAGCAAAAAGATTATGATTCATTGAAGGCTCAGATGACCGTTAGCATTTTTTAGCAAGAAAGTATTTTTTAATTAAAGTATGTACATTGTTTTTTCTTTTAAATGTGATACTATTGCCCACTTAATAGACTACAGTGTAGTGCAAATATAATTTTCACATGCATTGGGAAACTAAAAAAATTAATATGATTTGCTTTATTGTGGTAGTCTGGAACCGAACCTACAGTAACCCTCAAGATGTGCCTGCATATATTTGTTTGCATATTATCTCACCATTAGATTGTAAACACCTTGAGGGGAAGGACTGTCTTTTGCTTCATTGCTTAGCCCAGTGCTTGGCACATCTTAGATGCTCAATAAATGTTTATTTACTGATTGTTATACACACATATACATTACATATCTGCATGTATGTATATATATGTGTGTATATTGTGTATATATGTATGTGTACTTAACAGGGTAGTATCACTTTATTTATTGGCCCACTTTTTTCTCATGACTTTCGTTATACGCCAAGTCACCTCCTCCTCGGACTGTGAGTAGAAACTCTCCCTTACAAGAAATATGTATTCTCAAGCAAAACAAATCAGCACATTGGCAGCATCTGAGAATACATGGGTGGCTCTGCCCTCTAGCCCATCACCTCCTTACCAAGAAGAGGAGTAGGTTTCCTGATCAGTCTTTTGAAGTCATGATTGGTTGTGGCATTGGCTGAAGTTCTGACATCTTTCCTAGTTGTTTATCCTTACATCATCCTCATGGTCATGATGGAAATTATTCTTCTGATTCTGCTTTCTTCACTCAGCATCAGTTCATGCAAATCTCTCCATGTTTCTCGGAATCAATCCTATTTTCATTTCTTTAGGGCATGATATAATTTTATTACATTCCTAAAAGACAAATCGTTCCCATCCTGGTAGTTTGCATTCACTTCTCTGTGAACCTGTTATATCTCTTTAGAGGAAAGTAAGCTCCCTGAGGGCAGGCGCTGTTTCTTTTTGCTTGTTCGTTTTGCTCTTGCATTCCTAGAGCCTCTCAGGATGCTTTGCACCTAATGGGCAAATTCTAAAAATTGCTGCATTGATAGCCCTAAGACCTGGTCTAAAGCAAGAAGGTGAATTCTCTTGCATTGCTACCTAATTCCTACATTTCTTCTACTTTAAGTTTATGATCATTTAAAGTGAGTTCAGGACAATTGTGTGGGAGGGATCTGCTTGAGCTTCAACATGAAAGTGTGACTAGGCATGAGTTAGCTCCCAGAGTCAGTTTCCAGCGAAAACGTGCTTGGAGGCACAGAGTGAGAACCCCGCTTCTTCCCTCCTGTCATCGTTTTCACCCCTTCCACAGAGACTGTGAAGCCAGCCAGTCAGCTTCCACATTTGTAGAGACATAACTTAAAAATAGACTTTGCTTTATTGCCTTTGGGGGCACATGGGGCCTCCTGTTGGTGTAGATTGCCTGGAAAATTTTCCTCTTTCAACCATTTTGTTTCTCCAGGACTGACTCCCCTATTGTCTTGTGCTACTATCACCTTCCTACCTGGACCCCAGGCCTAGTCCCCACAACATTCCACAGAAACACCCCATCTTCTTCTAGCTTCCTGTAGGCACCTGTCCCCTACCATGGTTTTCTAGGCTTTTTGCATTGCCATCTTTTAATTCAATGTTTAACCCAAGAAGCACAAGCCAAAATAAAGCCACAGAGGAAGTTGCAAATGTACTCCAAAATTTGATTGTTTAATCAGTTATTTCTCGTATTATTTTTTTGGCCTACAAAAGGAGTTAGGCCTCTCTGATCTTCCTTACCTCCTGCACTATTTACTTCTCTTTGCTTTTATCTTTGGGACATCCTGGTGCTGTGATAGAGTGCTGAGTTTCGAGAAAGGAAATGGGTTTGAATCTGGCACACACACACACACACACATACACACACACACACACACACACACACACACACACACCCTTCCTTCTCTCCTCTGATACCACCACCACCACTTTGGTGCAAACTCTTTACCTCTTGTCTGAACTGCTGCAATAGCTTTTTAGGTGGCTTCCCTCCCTTCCCAATCCATCCTCCACTTAGCTTCAAAGTGATCCTCCTAAAACACTATCTGACCGTGTAATCCTCTCTCCCATTCAATAAACTCCATTGTTCCCCAATTGCTTGCAGGATCAAATCTAAAATCCCTTGCTGGCTTTTAAAACCCTTCATAATCTGGTCCCTTCCTATATTCTCAGTTTTCTTATGCTTTACTCCCATTCATGTACCCTGTGATCCAGTAACCCTGGCTTCTTTGCTCTTCTTCTCACAAGGCTCTCCCTCCTTATTCCTACCTCGTAGATTCCCAAGTTTTTTTTATTTTTGAAGTCTTAGCTAAAATCCCACCTTCTATAAGAAGTCTCTCCTGATCCCCCTGAATGCTAGTGCCATCCTTCTGGGATTGTCTCCAATTTATCCTGTATGTATCTTGTTTGGACCTAGTTGTTGGCATCTTTTCTCACCTCATTAGACTGTAAGCTTCTTGAAAGGAAGGACTTTTTTTGTCTTTATTTGAATCAGCACTTGTCAAAGAGCCTAGAACATAGTATGTACCCAATCAATGCTTGTTGAATGATTACTTTGTAAAATGATGATAAAGATATGCAACAGAATCACAGAATTCAGAGATGGGAGGAACCTCATTAGCTTTATAGTCCATTCCATACCCAACAAAGAATCTGCACTAGACCACACTCACTAAACTACCACCCAGTCTCTGCTTTAAGACCTCCACTGAAAGGAGTCCACTTCTCAAGGCAGGCCATTCTACTGTTGTTAGTGTTGAGTCATTTTTCAGTTGTGTCTGACTCTTCCTGACCCCATGCGAGGTTTTCTTGGCAAAGATACTAGAGCGGTTTACCATTTCCTTCTCCAGCTCATTTGACAGATGAGGAAACTGAGGCAAACAGGGTTAAGTGACTTGCCCAGAGTCACACAGCTAGTAAGTGTCTGAGGCCAGATTAGAACTCAGGTCTTGCTAACTCCAAGCCTGTTGCTCTATCCACTGTGCCACCTAGATACCTTTATTCTACTATCAGCTACCTCTAATTACTGAAAGGGGTTTTTTTATGTTATGTCTAAATTTGTCTTTTTGCAACTTGCACTCATCACTCCTCATTCTACCATCCAGAGGCAAGCAAAACAAATAAAATCTCTCTTCATTTCAATAGCCCTTTAAATATTTGAGGACAGTTATCATATCTTCTTGATTCTTCTCTAAACATTTCCAGTTCCTTCAACGAATCTTTATATGGTATAAACTCAAGGCAATTCACCATCCTTGTCTCCCTTCTCTGAATAATCTCCATCTTATCAGCATCCTTCCTTAAATGTGCCTACTTCCACTGCTGTCTGATAAGGTTACTATAAGGATAAAAGGAGAAATGACAAAAAGTGTTTTGTAAACCATAACACATCACATGAATGTGAACTGTTATTAATAATGAAGTTACAATTGAAAAACATATTACTATTTGCAAAGCACTTATTAGCTACTAACAAATACTGATTAAGCATACCTACTATGTGCCTGGCACTGTGTTTAGGTACTAGGGAGAGAAAATCTTAAAAATGAAATGATCCTTGCCCTCAGGGAGCTTATATTTTATTGTAAGAGATAACATGTACGCATTTGAGTTTATACAAAATAAATATAAAGCAATTTGATGGGGAAGATATGGTCAACTGGGGATATTGGAAAAGGCCTCTAGTACAAAATGGTGTCTGAGCTGAGTTCTGAAGGAAATTAGGGTTCTTAAGAGGTCGAGGTAAGAAGTAGGACCTGTCAGGTAGGGGAAATGGTAGGCAGAATGTCATGTGTGAGCAGCAGCAAGATGGCCATTCTGGTTGAATGGTAGCGTGTGAAGGGAGATCATGAATAAACAAGCCAAGAGATTCAGGCTGAAGCCAGGTAGGTCTTACACATTTTATTGTTATTGCTGTTCAGTCATTTCAGTCATGTCCAACTCGTCATGACCCCATTTGGGGTTTTCTTGGCAAAGATCCTGGAGTGGGTTGCCATTTCCTTCCAGCTCATTTTACAGATGAGGAAAAGGAGGCAATCAGGGTTAAGTGACTTGCTCAGGGTCACACAGCTAGCAAGTGTCTGAGACTGGATTTGAAATCAGGTCTTCCTGACTCCAGGCTCTGTTCACTGCATCCTAGCTGCCTCCTTATACACTTATGCACCAATATTATCTCCCTGGATCTCCACAATACCTCTAAAATATAAGGAGGGTTGGGAATGATTATCCCCATTTTACTAGTGAGGAAGCAGGAAATGGAGTAAATTATCTACTCAAGACCACATGGATAATTAGCAGAAGAGTATGGCTTCAAAGTCAGGTCTTCTGGCTCCTTGTCTAGGGTCCTTTCCACTATACTCTGTCATCTCCCACCATCTTGATTTGTAAATCTAGGAAACTTGTTTGACCTCTCCAGGCCTCTGGCAGATGCATACAATGACGGGGTTGCATTAGATGCTTTCTCAGGCTTCTTCTAGTCCTGAAAGTTTATGTTTCTTTAAAAAAAAATGTATTGAGTTGCCTGCTCTATGTATGGCACTACTTTACTAACTATTGAGCTGACACACAGGGGGAGAAAGAGAACTATTCTCTAGGAAATGAATTATTGAATGTCGATAGACTAAAAAAAAAAAGTAACTGTCTGCAGCTCCCTCAGCATTACAACACTGTCTTCATTTTGAGCCAAGGAGACTTAGGCTGACATAAATGAAATGATCAATTTAAAAAAAAATAAAGATCTGGTTTTTGCCTCTTCCACTTACTTGCTTTGTGACCTTGTGCATGTTATTTGACCTTTGTGGACCTCAGTTTCCTCATCTGTAAAAATAAGGAAAATTTGAATGCCCTGAATTCAGCTTGGCACAGTGGATGAAAAACTGGCCTTCAAATCAGGAAAGCCTCTGGATATGCACCGAGCAAATGATTTAACTTCTCAGTTCTCTAGGCAACTCGCTACAACTACAAATTGTAGAGAAGGTGCTGATCTGCACTGGTAGAGGGATTTTCACTGTATGGGAGCCCTCTGTACCACTGAAATCACTGGTCCAGTTCATAATTCTAGTCTAACACATGCCTTGCCTATTCAGAGGGCTGTTTTAAGGACCAAGAATACCATGGATACAAGGAAACCATTGATTCCATAGGACCATAGAATTAGAGCTGAAAGAGATGAGGAAACTAAAATCTAGAGAAATTATTCATTCATTCAATAAATATTTATTAAATGCCCACTCTTTGCCAAGTGCTAGGATTATGAAAAGAGGCAAAAGACAATCCCTGCCCACAAGGAGCTTACAGTCTAATAGGAGAGACAGCACACAAATAATATACAAAGTGAGCTATATATAAGATAGATAGGAAATAATCGAAAAAGGGAAAGCACTGGAGTTAAGAGGGATTGGGGAAGGCTCCCTGTTGGGACTTAAAGGAAACTAGGGAGATCAGTAGTCAGAGCAGAGAAGGGAGAGTTTTCCAGGCATGGGGGCAGTTGGAGAAAATGCCAGAAACAGAATTTTCCCAGGATCCAACAGGCAGTAAATAGCAGAGCTGTGATTTGAACTCATATTCTTTGACTCCAAACCACATGACGCTTCCTCTCTAGGGGCCCATCTACCTCTGATATTTCTAGTGTTTTATCTGATTACTTAAAATGGCTTTTCTCTTCCTTCACTCAACTGTACTCTAAAATCACTGATCCCAAAGGAGTCTTCACTATGGCAGACCTGGTCTTCCCCCAGATGCCAGAAGCAGTGGCTATGCACTTGGGAGCTAGAGATGGCAGTCATTCGGGGACAGGCATTCAGACTTTATAAATGAGTATAAATTCATTTGCTGTCAGATATTCCTGGTCAGATTAACTTGTACTCCTCTCCAGTGGCTCTGGTCCAGAGGAGTTGCATTTCCTGGGCTTTCTTCCTTGATTTCGTTAGGATCTTCCCCCATAGATAACATTCATAATGCCCAAAATGTCAGACCTCTTCACAAAAGAAATTAACAAAGTAATGATTGAGGTCTGCTCCCAATGTCTGACAGAGGAAATTGACATCATGCACAGTTGATAGCACTCAGCCCTTACAAGGAACAACTTAACCTCCTCAAACCCACTGGCCTTTTTATGCTATTTGCTGTTTCTCTCCCTTTCTCAGGGCAAAAGGGCAGGAGGCGCATATTTCCATGCACCTGGAGTTGTAATAACGAACAACCCCACATTTTGGCCATCTGCTCTCAAGTTCAAATGAGAAGAGGAATTGCACAACTTGGAAGGAACCAAGAGTCATTGTAAAATAACAAATGTAACCCATTCTTTCCTCCTGCTCATCTCCAGGTTGTATTATGGGGCTGTGCTAGCCCCACACTTTAGAGGTCATCTAGGACTTCCCCCTCCAAAGTCCTCCCCTGCCTCCACAATGCATTTTACAGAGGAAGAAACAGCTTCACAGAGGAAAATGGGAAGCTACCGCTTTAAAGCCACTCACTCAAGGGCACCCAGAGCCAAGATTCAAATCCTGATATGCTGGCTCCACAGCTTTTTCTCCAGTTTTTCCTACTTACAGGTTTTGGTTCACCCCTAAAAACCAGACTTTGTCATTTATAAAATGTGTTACTCTTAGAGAAATCATAAGCCCATGTTTATATTACTAACAAAACCAGAGAGAAAGTAATAGAAAGAGAAGCTCTGTTCAAAACAACCGTAAAATAATTACAAAAAATAAAATATTTGAATGTTCTCCTACTGAGATTAATACAGAACTTAGGTAAATAACAACTACAAGATACACTTCCCTGAAATAAAGGAAAACCTAAGCAATTATAGAGATATTCATTACTCATGGCTGATATGAAATATAGTGTAACATAATAATATGGTAGAAATTATAATAAAATGATGATGCCTAAATTAATTTGCTGATCTGGCACTGTTGATTAAACAGGACAGCTAGCTGGCACAGTGGATAGAATGCCTGGCCTGGAGTCAGGAAGACCTGAGTTCAAATCCAGCCCCAGACACTTACTAGCTGTTTGATCCTGGGCAAGTCACTTAACCCTGTTTGCCTCAGTTTCCTCATCTGCCAAATGAGCTGGAGAAGGAAATGGCAAACCACTCCAGTGTCTTTGCCAAGAAAACCCCAAATGGGATCATGAAGAGTCAGACACGACTGAAACAACTAAGGGGATATTCAACAGAACTGGCACAAATAATAAAATTCATTTGTGGAAACAAAAAAAACCATGGAATTTGAAGGAAAGTAGTGAAAAAATAACAACAAAGGAGCCCAACACTGCCAGATTTCTAACTATTTTATAAAGCTATAACCATCTGAATGAGGGGTATTAAAAATGCAGCCCATGTGACCTGAGTGTAACATGAGACAGATTAAAATATAATTGGGAAATATTTAATGAAATAAATGAAAATACAATAAAATGTAGATAAGCTTACATTTTAAAATTAAAGTCAACATGCAGCCACAGGGATCCTTAGTATGAATTAGGGGCCTGATTTCTATTTGCTGTAAACTATTTTATTACTAGTTTAAAAATAGCAAAGTAGGTTATTGTAATAGATGAGAAAAGCCAGATCTAGAAGCAATCAAGCACTATCCCATTGTTTGATAAATGCAAAAGCAGAAACCCCTGGGATAAAGAATCCCTATTTAATGAGAGCTGCTTGCAGGAGAAATAGAAAGCTGTTTGACAGAAATTAGGTTTAGACCAGCATCTTATACCATATAGAATAATGCATAGGTGACCTAAATATAAATAGTCAAACCATTGGAATATTAGAAGAGAATGGAAATAGATACCTTTAAGTTATGAGTTTAGAGGAAAAATTCTTAACTAAGGAAGGGTAGAAGTGATAGTTAAAGATAATATAGACAATTTGATTACATTTTTTAAGATTCTGCATGAATAACAGGAGTAAGAGAATGCCGTTAGGAAATTGTAAAGCCCTTTACTGACCTCAAGCTTTTATCCTGGAAACAAAAACCCATTTTTTTCAATGCCAATATCCTACTTATGTTAGTAGTATAAGTTAGTAGTCTAAGAAGAAAGGAAGGAAAGAAACAAATGCTGTCTACTATGTTCCAGACCTTCACAACAATTCTGGATGTTAGGTGATATTTGTATCAACATTTTATAATTGAGGAAACTGAGTCATAAAGAGATTAACTGACTTGCCCACAGTCAATCAGAAGTCTGAGATGGGATTTGAACTCAGGTCTTTCTGACCTTAGACCTAGTTTTCTGTGCCACCTAGCTGACCCTATATGACTACAATGGAATATTACTGTGCAGTAAAGGAACAAAATTTTAAGATGTAAGGGAAGGCTTATGAAGGAATGCAAAATGAAGAAAATACAAATAAAAGAAGAGTTTACACAATGACTCCAACAATATAAATGAAAACAATGCAATTAATGTGATTGATTGCATGAACCTTTTTGGTTCTAGAGAGTAAACGATGAAGCATGCATCTCTCCTATGGGTAAAGGGGTAGAGAATTACAGATATGGAAGACCATGTACACTGTCAATTGGTTTTGTCAGTTTTTTTAAACTATTTTTCTTTGTTTAATGGGGTAATGGGGGGATAGGGAAGTCTATCACATCAGGAAAAAGCTGCTATATATAAGAGATTAACAAATGTTTTCATGCACCATTCTTTCCTTTGCTTTCTGTTTAAAACAAATAAGACAGGGGATGTGCCTCCCTTCCCCCCACCACCTCCCCAAAATCAGTGGAAATTCTGAACCATAGAACAAAGATCAGCCTTAGTTGTGGGAAGAATAGATGTTTCTTTGGAGTTCAGTTCTTTGGGCCTCAGCTTTGTCATCTGAAAAATAAGGATATTTGGGTTACATGGTGCCTAGGGTCTCTTCCATCCCTGAATCTTTGTGCTATGACTTGTCCAAGGTCAAACAATAGTGACGGTAGACTAGAACCTCCATCTTCGGATGCCCAATTCGTGTTTGTTTATTTTAGTTCTGTACCCATCTTATTTCATTGCGTTCATCTTTTTCAAGGGACTTGTCAACACTGCTTTACAGTGCATCTACCAGTCTAGTGGGGCTAGCCAGGATTAATATAGACAAATGAGCCTGAGGCCTGGGAAATTAACTGACACGTTCTGGTTTGGACCCCAAGGTAAAGCTATGAAAAGAACCGTGTCTCCTTGGAGCACCATTCTTTTTATCAGTCAGTCAGTCGAGTTTCCCTGATGGCCTCCTTCCCTCCAAAATGTTAGATATAAACTTCATGATAGCCAGAATTATTCATTGGTAGAAGAGAAAAGCCCTGGAAGGTAAGGAAGGCTTTTCCTCCATGATTCTCTCTATGTTCTTCTTCCTCCAACTCCTCAAACGGAGACTTTCCCAAAGGCCCATCCTTACTCCATATTTGGAGATCGTGTTTTGTTTTTTTTTTAAATTAGTTTCAGATCCAATAACCTGGAAGGGATTCAACCATAGTGTGGTATCCTGGAGACCATTCCCATTTACTAGTTTTGCAGCCCCAGACAAGTCAATTAACCTAGAGATTCTGTTTTCCTCATTTGTAAAATGGGGATAATATTGGAATGATCCATAGAGTTTGGTCTTTTATTTAGTAATTTTTTGAGACTTAAATTAGACAGGGAAGGAACATGTTCTAGTGAAACTCTGGCAGGTCAGGAAGCCTTGGTTCTAATTTCAGTGCTTTATCCAACTAGCTGTGTGATCTGGGACAGGTCACCTCCCTTTATGGGCCTTGATTTTATCATCTGCTAAATGAGAGGGTTGGATGAATTGCCTTTAAGAATTCTTCTAGAAGCTGAAGTTTTATATTTTTCTAAGCTAATGAACACTGTTTTGATCATGGTTAGCCAGCATATACACGAGGGAGGGGAGAGGAGAGAAATCAGCTTTGTGGACATAATTTATCTGTTTGGAGCAAAGTTTGCTGGTCTTGCCTCCCTTTGCACCTGAATATATGAATATTCAGTAATGGGACAAGCACAGTGCATAATACCATATTCTATCTGTCAGAGAGTTTATTGTAAGATGAGATTTAGTTTCTTTTTTTGCAAGTAAAACAGTGAAACCACCATAATCATTCCTAGAGAAATAAACATGTCAAAATATTTAAGTACTAATAAAACTTAAGAATTATCTAAGGCTATTTAAATACAGATATATTTTTATTGTTGGCAATGAATGGGCATGCCAGCCAGCATGGGGCATTTCATCCAGACCACTTAGTACTGAGCCAATCCTAAGGCCTGAACAGGAGTGGGATGAGATGGAGCCCTGAGTTAGCTTGGCAGGAACATCTGGTGAGCAGTGGGGTAGTTTGGGAGGTGTTTCTGTGGCTGTGCTTACACCTGCCTCAGAGAGAGGAATGAACTAGATGGCAAAGGACTCTCTAAATGTGGCAACCCTTCTGCACCATTCCCCTAAGCCCCAATGCACACACGAGTATACAGCACCCTGAATGCAGAAGATGCTAGAAAGAGAGTGGTAATAAAATGAGGAAGAAACAGCCACCTATTGAAAGGCTGACTCTAAAAATGCTCTAAGCAGGGATCTGTAAGTCATGATTGATTGGCACCAAGACCCTGTTCTCCTGATTTCCAGGCCTGTGTTCTTCTAGTTGCCTGTGTGACCATAAGCAAATCATTTTCCCTCTCCACCACAATTTCTTTTTCTATAAATTGAGCAAATTGTATTGTGTGACCTGTTATGATTCCTTTCATCTCTAAAACCCTGAGATTGTGGTCTCCAAAGTAGGGCCATGGGTCTTTGGAGGAGTGCATTGGCTTTATCCCAAAGGGAATCCCAAGGACTAGATGATCAACAGCCATTTGGAGGATGTCAAGAGGGCTCAGCCTCTGACTTTTCTCCCTGCAATGACCAATCTTGAGGCTTCTCTCCAATGCAGCCACATGGACCCGTGTCCCTAAAAGTCCACCACTCTTTCCCCTTTTATTAGTGTGGAAGCTCCTGCATCTTCCCTCTCCCAAACCCCAAGCTAATCCCTCAAAGCATTTGTAACCCAGGTTGCCCTATCCAGTAGCCAGAGCAGTAGCTTTACAGGTATTATTGATGAATCTACCAGTTTCCCAAGCACATCTACCCCTGCCCTGGGATCGTTCCCTCATGGACTATAGCAGGTGCCCCTCAGAAGAGGGGCTCTGGCTTCAGGACACATTCTTTCCCCTTTTTCCCTTTTGGGTGAGACTAAAGGAACTCTATCTGAACCACACATATTATAGGTTTCATTCCATTATGTTTTCTCCAAAACTCACCTCTTCTATGTTTTCTACTATTCCCAAGGGCATCACCATCCTTGCAGTCAACCAGGTCCACAATCTCAGTTCCTCTTCAGTTCTTCACTCCCTCTCATCCCACATATTCAGTCAGTCACCAAATCATATCATCTCTTCCCCTACATCTTGGCTTCTAGTACAAGAACTGCCCTAACTCACATGGGGGGAAAGGGGCAGATCTGACCAATTACACTACTCCTCCTGATTCTGTCTTCTGGGGCCAAACACTGGAAAATGTATTGGATTTCATTCGAATCCCTGCTCAGTTTCTTATTACCAATGGGAAAATGTACAAGTCACTCTAACCCTCTGGTTCCTAGCTCCCCATCTGTAAAATGAGGGGCTGGGACTACATGGTCTCTGTGGACCCTTCTAATTCTAAATCTATGATAATCTTATGGTCTTCCGCATGGGGTAGCTTCTTAATTAGTCTTCCCTACCCATTCCTTCTACTTTCTGTCTTCCATAACTGATTCTTCACGTGACTGCCAAAATGATGTTCCTAATGGACTCCACTGCCCCTCAAAAAACTTGTAGTGTCTCCCTCTTGTCTATATAATAAAACACAAGCTCTTTAGTCTGGCATTGAAGGCAGTCCACAACCTTATTTCAGTCTTATTTCATGAAATTTCCATTCTAGTAGTCTATACTCCCCTCCAGTCAAACTGTATTATATGTAACATCCTTATCTTGTTTTGTTCTCTCTTACCCTGGTGCATTTGTATACACCATCCCCATGCCTGGAACAGACTTTCCCTAGGTCTCTTCATCTATTAATGTCCTTCCTCCCTCCCTCCCTCCTTTTCTTCCTTCCTTCCCTTCCTTCCTTCCTTCCTTCCTTCCCTCCTTCCTTCCCTCCTTCCTTCCCTCCTTCCTTCCTTCCTTCCTTCCCTCCTTCCTTCCCTCCTTCCTTCCCTCCTTCCTTCCTTCCTTCCTTCCCTCCTTCCTTCCCTCCTTCCTTCCCTCCTTCCTTCCCTCCTTCCTTCCCTCCTTCCCTCCTTCCTTCCCTCCTTCCTTCCCTCCTTCCTTCTCCTTCCTTCCTCCTTCCCTCCTTCCTCCTCCTTCCTTCCTCCTCCTTCCTTCCTTCCTCCTTCTCCTCCTTCCTCTCCTCCTTCCTTCTCCTCCTCCTTCCTTCCCTCCTTTCCCTCCTCCTTCCCTCCCTCCTTCCTTCCTTCCTTCCTTCCCTCCTTCCTTCCCTCCTTCCTTCCTTCCTTCCTTCCTTCCTTCCTTCCCTCCTTCCTTCCCTCCTTCCTTCCCTTCTCTCCTCCCTCCTTCCTTCCCTTCCTCCTTCCCTCCCTCCTTCCTTCCCCCTCCTTCCTTCCTTCCCTCCTTCTCTTCCTTTCCTCCTTCCTTCCTCCTTCCTTCCCTCCTTCCTTCCTTCCTTCCTTCCTTCCTTCCTTCCTTCCCTCCTTCCTTCCCTCCTTCCTTCCCTCCTTCCTTCCCTCCGTCCTTCCCTCCGTCCTTCCCTCCCTCCTTCCCTCCCTCCTTCCCTCCCTCCTTCCCTCCCTCCTTCCTTCCTTCCTTCGTTCCTTCCTTCCTTCCTTCCTTCCTTCCTTCCTTCCCTCCTTCCTTCGTTCCTTCCTTCCTTCCCTCCCTCCTTCCTTCCCTCCTTCCTTCCTTCCTTCCTTCCTTCCTTCCTTCCTTCCTTCCTTCCTTCCTTCCCTCCTTCCTTCCCTCCTTCCTTCCTTCCTTCCTTCTTCTCTCCCTCCCTCCTCCCTCCCTCCTTCCTTCCTTCCCTCCTTCCTTCCTTCCTTCCTTCCTTCCTTCCTTCCTTCCTTCCTTCCTTCCTTCCTTCCTTCCTTCCTTCCTTCCTTCCTTCCTTCCTTCCCTCCTTCCTTCCCTCCTTCCTTCCTTCCTTCCTTCTTTCTCTCCCTCCCTCCCTCCCTCCCTCCTTCCTTCCTTCCTCCTTCCTTCCTTCCTTCCTTCCTTCCTTCCTTCCTTCCCTTCCTTCCTTCCTTCTTCCTTCCTTCCTTTCCTTCCTTCCTTCCTTCCTTCCTTCCTTCCTTCCTTCCTTCCTTCTTTCCTAATCCAGTTTAGGTACCCCCTTCTCCATGATGCTTTCACTGCTATGGCTCCCTCCAAGCTAGAAATGATTCCTCTCCCTTGAACCTTTCACACCACCTTAACCTTTCCTATTATGTAATAACCTTTGTTATACTTATTTGTGTATGTGGGTCTCCATTGTTTCTTCTTTTCCTTTCTCTGGACTAGATTGTAAACTCCTAGTCAGGGACTATGAATGGTCCTTGTCTGCATCCCTGGGCCTTAGTGTTCTACTTGTATTGAGTAGACAAATAATAATTATCATTATTATATAATAACACTAATACAACACATATAATAATATAATATCAATATTAATAATATTATTTGTGTAATAATTATTGTTAGCATTGAGTCATAGAGCAACATGATTTTAATGTGGAAAGAGACCCCATGAGCCAAAGATTCCAACCCATCCTTGAAAAAGGGCCTGCAGTGTTAAATTGAATCAGCATCGGATAAGCTCTTTCATTGGGCACCTTAAAAGTTTCTTAAAAGCTAACACCTATTAAAGAACAGGAGAGTGAAATCTTCAAGGAGTACAAGAGTACCTGGATTTATATGACATATCAAGAGGGATTAGCCATCCTATGCCCTTTACAGAACAACTGAGCTAGCAGGCCCACAGCAAGCACCAATTTGCGGTTGTTAACATCACAGAAGAGGCTCCCAGACATCCGCAGGTGAATAATTTAATCAGAGGTTTCAAAATAAGGTGTACCATTAATCTCTTGTTTACAAACACTACAGTAAAAGAACACTGACCTGCTGGCTGGCTACCAGCCCAGTTAAGTGGAAAATTGGATTTTTTCCAAACAATGTGTCTACTGTAAATACAGGTCAGCTGGTTTGCAGGAAATCTGTATCCAAAGAAATTCACTATTTCACAAAGGGATTTCTAGAAATCTCATTGAAAAGTGGCCCATACAACACTCATTTAAAATTCATTAGGGATGAAGTCCAGTAGAGCTAAATGTAAAATCTCATATGTGGGTTCAAAAAATCAGCTCCACAAGGGTAGGTGGGGGAGGGATAGTTAGATGGCAGTTTGTCTGAGAAAAGATCTGAGGGTTCTAGAGGGCTTCCAGCTCAATAGGAGTCAACAGTGTGATGTAACAATCCAAAAAAGTAGCCATCTTGGACCACAGTGAAAGAATTTTCAGAATTTTCAGAAATAAGGCAGTGATAGCCCCTTGGTACTCTGACCTAGTCAGAATACATCTGGATTATTACTTTCTGCTCTGGATGCTACTGCTTAAGAATGATATCGATAACATGAAGAATGTCCAAAGGAGGATAACTAGCATGGCAAAGGGCTTTGTGTCCATGCCATGTAAGGTTTGATTGATGGAACTGGGGATGTTTAAACTGGAGAAAAGAAGACTTAAGGGAGACATGACAGTGTTTGAAGGGATATTACATGTAAGACCTTAATCTGTTTCACAGAAATAAGAGAAATGAATGGAAAAGGCAAATTTAGGTTAGATGTCAGGAAAACAACAAAACAAAGCAAACAAACAGAAATACTTATTAATCATTAGAGCTATCCAAAAAGTGGAATGAAGTGTCTAGGGGAGCAATGGGTTTCTGTCATTATAGAACTTCAAGAAGAGACTGGATAATACCTTGTCAGGATGTTATAATGGAGGATTCCTTTGGGGAATGGGTTGAACTAGTTACCTGCTGAGGTCTCTCCATCTCTGACATTGTGATTCAATGGAGGAAATAGTCAACGTGAAAAATACCATGGCCAATGGAGTGGAGCTAGCTGGGGAGATAAGAACTGAGCATACTAATAGTAAAATAGTAATATTTAACTTCCAGTGTTACTTGTCATGAATGACAAGGATTACTGCTTTTCATCTACCTACCTATACTTAGTTCACCTGACAAGTGATCTTCACCAATGTGATGATTTGTAGAGTCTGATCCAACCACACCTTCCCATCCTGTCTGATCCTGATCCATATGCCTCTATAGATCCTGTCCAGAACAGGAACCCAAAGTACCAGAAGCCTTCTTCTGGGTCCTTTTTGCATTTGATGTGTGCCAGTGCAGTGCTGGTGCCTTTCCATGTGTTATTCCTCATTCTTACCATGTCACTGCCTCACTTCATTTCCTAATCGTACATTTCATGGGGGATATCCCCTATGACACTTTTATTTTGCCTGAGTCATCATTGGAAAGGTGCTGCAGCCTACTTGTACTCACCATGCCATGTGTCTCTTCTTTGCCCTTTGGGTTACCCATAGCTTTGATTCCTTTGGAAATACAATATTTCAATATTTATAATAATACAGGATCACAAGGAGAATATCTGTGTTTAAAAAACAGATGGCTTTCTGTAAAATGAACCATAACAGATTTGGAAAACATGGTAAAAATAATTTCAATGTTAATGGAGCACAGGGTCCATAACCCTAAGGCAGCTTCCTTGCCAACATCCTTGGTCTTGATTTCTCAACTATAAAATGAGGATCTTAGATTGGATGACCTGAAAGGTCCCTTCAAGTTGTAAATCTATGATCCTATGTCTCAAACTCAGAGAGGCTAAAGGTTTCAGGGCAAAGTAGTATATTGTATATTACTAGACTACCCAGGAAAGTTCCATAGTTCTTTCTGTTTCCTATGATATCTAGGCAATATGATATGATATGATCTGCTAGTTGTAGATAACATTTTCCAATTATGCTCTCAAATTACTAGTAAATTTCTTTCATTTTAAACTTTTAAGCCAGAAGCATAGGGAGTCTTAGAGGAGCATTCAATCCACTCTTGGAAAAAATAATGATGAAATAATAATGAAAATTATTATTAACAATAATGGTTTCTAATAAAATAAATTTTATCCAGTTCTGATTGGAATAAATTAAATTTTAGTAAATAAAAAATGTTGCAGCTCAGAACATTGAGTCACTTCTGTTAAATTTAAACCTTTTGATCTCTGATCTTTTTATTCAAAACAGACTATCCCTCTTCTCTGACATTTTTTCGCTTTGAAGAAATTGACTTCTTCTACCCTAGTATTAATACCAATTTGAGCATCAGAAAATGAAACTGAAAGCAATGTGCTGAAAATGAGAGAGAAGCCTTAAATACTTGGGGGTGAAACCAAACACTTTCTCACATTAACATCATGATCTCAGACCAAATAAACTAGATTAGAAGTCATTAATGTCTAATGATGTTGCATTGTCTTCCAATAACAAACCATCTCACCAGTTGGTTTTATGGGAGACCAGCTGTTGTTAATTGGGGGAAATGAGCGTGAAATGGCAACTTTACACCTGACCAAAAAGGAGGCTGCCACATTGCAGGGTAAATTGGAAATGACTTGCTATTAGGGAGGTTGTTATCTTCAGCCTGGGTGGCAATGGCACTCAGAAAGTAGGAGCTGAGCTCTGGCTGGGCTCTCTTTCATTGCAATGGTGATGATGACAGATCCAACTGGAAGGATGATATAAATAAGAAGCATCATAATTTGGTGGAAGAGTAACAGGCAAGTTTTGGTGACTAGGATTCTAGTCCTGGCTCTGCCATCTACTAGCTAAGTCAGTAGACCCATCTGTACCTCAGTTCCTCCACCTGTGAAATGAAGATGATAATGTACACCCTATCATCAAAGTTATTGTTAGACCCAAAGGACATAATATGAATGGTAACCCTTTGCCATTTATTCTTCATGGAAGAAAGTAATTCTTTTCTTTTTTTTACACGTAGTTTCTTAAATTTATCATTATTAATGTATTAATAATCTTTGCTATTTAAATGGATCTGTGATTTCATTGATAAGGGCACTCCTTCTAACAATACAATTCATTCACAGGCTCAGATCCTATGTGACTCTTGCCTGCACCTTTCCCAAATTTTCCCTTGATAGGCTTGATCCAACTTTCTGGGAGACTTTCTCCAGACCTCTTGGCATTCTTTGGATTCCAGTGAAGCACATTTCTATCAACTATCACTGCTTTCTTAGTCGTACATCCCTCTAGTGACATGCTTTATACTGTTTCTCCTATAAGATTCTTGACTGGTAATATGTTGTAACCATTTGGTGGTAGTCCTGGTGCAGGTTAGCAGCAGCCTCAGCAATGATAATAGTAGACGACATACCTATAGTACTTTACAATTTCCAATGATGACTCAAATAATGTCAATTTCATTTCCTCCCTGATTTACTTAAAAGCCTTTGAATTCTCATGTATCTTAAAGTTTGGAGTATTACATAGGCTTGTAGGATCATAGATTGGAGCTGGAAAGGACCTTAGCAATAATTTAGGCCAACTCCCTCATTTTATAGATGAGGAAATTGAGGCACAAATAGCTTTAATGCCTCACTCAAGTCACACAAGTCACTTCTATGTCATTAAGCCTCTTATTTGAATTCTATGAATTCACACAGGTTTGCTTTTATAAGTAAAGAGAGTTACTTGTATTTTCCTTTCTTTTTTCAAAGAGATAGGAAAAAAAGTCTGAGAACGATCCCAGAATATTGAAAGGATGAGTAAATCTCTCTCTCTCTCATCTCAAGTTTTCATCATTGTATCAATTAATAAGTATTTACTTATCACTTACTATGCATCTTGCTCTATGCTAGAGATTGGAAGGAATGCTGAAGGAAAAAAAAACATAGCATTTGAAATCAGAGAACCTGGGCTCAAATCATCTCTCTGTATTTATCCCATATAACCTCAGTCACATTTTTTTTTTGGGGGGGAGCTCAATAAATTCAGAGAGTTGGACTTACTGGTCCTGAAAGGTCTTATCCAGTTTTGTGTTCTGTAAATATAAGAAAATGCAGTTAGAGAATATTAATGCTGGAAAGAATGACCAGCTGGATGGCTATAGGATTTATCTGACTCAATTTAAATTTGAGCAGAAATTCTTTCTATGATGGCCCTGACAAGAGGTCACTCAACCTCCTATTAGTTAAAATATGATAAGGATAAAACCTCAACCAGTTCAAAACAGTTTTGTTTTCTATTTTCTAAATGGGCAGCTTTGGATGCCAGGGGCAGAGCCAAGATGGCGGAGTAAAAGCAGTGACTTGCTTGAACTCTCCCCTAAATCCCTCCAAATACCTGTAAAAAATGGCTCTAAAAAAATTCTAGAGCAGCAGAACCCACAAAAATACAGAGTGAAACACATTTCCAGCCCAAGACAACCTGGATGGTTGATTGGAAAAGTCTATTGTGCCTGGTGGGGAGAGAAACACAGTTCAGCATGGGTGTGCAGGCAAAGACCAGGCCTCAGTGACCTGGAGCAGGCCTCAGGGGACTGAATCATGGGTAGTTGTGGCAGTTTCCAGACTTCTGAACCCACAAACACCAAAGACAATTTAGAAAGTCAGTAGGAAAGGTCTGTGACCTCACTGAGAGAGAACTCTATCCTAGCCCCAGTCCCAGCACGGCCCTGGGGTGGTAGCTGCTTCCAGAGCTCCGGGCCCACAGACAGAAGGGGAATCAAATGGCTGATCAGAAGAGGATTACAGGGATCTCTTTGCTGGTGCTGAAGCAGGATTTTCTTGCTTTGCCCATGCTTGCAGCCTGGTCACATTTCTGGGTGGCACTCCTGGGGTGAGGAGGAGCATTGGCATGGTGGAGCTTGTAGTGGCAGTAGAGAATGAATCCTCCTCACAGTTCCAAGGCAGAAAAGAGTGTTTGTGGTCACTCATAGACCAGAGCACAGGCCAGGAAAGGAGTAAACACCTCACCCTTGATCGTACCACCTTGGAAGAACAGAAAATTTACAGGTCCATAGAAGTATCTCTGAAAACAGCTGCACAAAACCCCCAAAGCTTGAGACAGTACATTCCCCACACTGGAAGCAGACCCCCTACCTTAACTCAACCTTAACTTAAAACTACCTTAACTTAAAACTCAAGTAATTGACTGGGAACATGAGCACACTGCACAAAAACAGTCAGACCATAGAATCTTTCTTTGGTGACAAAGAAGATCAAAACATAAAATCAGAAGAAGACAATAAAGTCAAAGCTCCTGCATCCAAAGCCTCCTATGAAAAACATGAATTGGTCCCAGGCCATAGAAGAGCTCAAAAAGAATCTTAAGAAGCAAGTAAGAGAAATAGAGGAAAAACTGGGAAGAGAAATGAGAAGATGCAAGAAAATCATGAAAAACAAGTCAACAGCTTGCTAAAAGAGACTCCAAAAATACTGCAAAAAAAATAACACCTTAAAAAATAGCTTAACCCAAATTGGCAAAAGAGGTCCAAAAAGCCAATGAGGAGAAGAATGCCTTAGAAAGCAGAATTGGCCAAATGGAAAAGGAAGTCCAAATGCTCACTGAAGAAAATACTTCCTTAAATGGGTAGCTTTGGGGCCTGAGGTTGATGATGTTTCAGTGTTCTACCCAATACACTAAATAGCCTTTATCTTATCTTTTGCAGATTTTGAACAACATTGGTAACCTGAAATATTGTTTCCCTTGTATGGATGATTAATGTCTAATCATTATTTCTTATTCAAGCTGTTGACAAGATATTTTCCCCCTTTAGTAATACTTTGTTTCACCATGATGGTATCCAATGAGAAATGTAGAAATCTTACTGAAATAGTCTAGAAAGTGGTATGTATTATTCCCAAACTTGTCTCTAAGCAACTCTCACCTGTTTCAGCTACATCAATGCAGTATGGTAGAAAGAGTGATGGACTTGTAATCATGAGTCTAACCTTGGTTTTGCCTCTTACTACACGGCAAGTAGAGATTAGGTCCAACTTTGGGAAGGTCACTTTGTTTCTCTAGGCCTCAGTTTTCTCCTCTGCAAAGTGAGACTAGACTAGGGGTCTACAAGCAGCTATGGCCTTTAGGCCAAATCTGGCCCATTGAGATAAGAATGGTTTTTACATTGAAAAATAAATTCTTAGCTGGTGGGCCATAGGCTCTTAGTTTAAAGGCCATACAAAAAACATTTGGCACTCAGCCCATACCATTGGAATAGATAATTTCTAAGGTCCTTTTACAACTCTAGCTTTAGGGTTCTTGTGATCCCTAAGTCTAATCTCTCTTTGACAAAACAGCTCTTCAAATTCATGAAAACTTCTCTTGACCTCCAAGAGCTGATCATCCAACTAAAACTTTAAGACTCTCACATAGGAAATCATTCAGGGTTGAAACTAATTAGAAAATAAAGTGCTAATTATTTGATCTAGACAATAAGCACAATAAGAATAGGAAGGAGGAAAACATGAGTGTGGAGTGAGGTGGTCCAGGCAGGCTGCTTGAGAATCATGAGTTTTACAATGAAAGCCTTAGAGTGAGCTAGGCCACAGTCCACAGAGCAAAACAAGATGAGCCCTGCCCTTCTCAAACAGAGCTTTGAGATATATGTCTTTCTTTTTGGGGATAGGTAGATAGATAGATAGATAGAAAATAGGTAGATAGATAAATAGATAAAATGTAAACAGATAGATGGTAGATAAATAATAGGTTCACAGATTATAGGTAGATAGACAGATAATTGATAGGTAGATAGATGATAGATAGACAGATGATAGATAGACAAGCAGACAGATAGGTTGATTGAAAGATAAACAGATGAAGATAGATGGTAGATAAAGAATAGGCAGATAGACATGATAGGTTGATAGATAGATAGATAGATAGATAGATAGATAGATAGATAGATAGATAGATAGATAATAGGTAGGTAGATTGATAGATGGTAGATAGATAATGAGTAGATAGATAATAGATAAATAATAAGTAGATAGATGATAGACAGAGAGACGATAGGTTGATAGATAAACAGACAAAGATAGATAGATGATAAAGAATAGGCATATAGACATGATAAATAGATAGATAATAGGTAGGTATATAGATAGATTGTAGATAGATAATAGATAAATAATAGGTAGAGAGATGATAGATAGGTAGATAGATAGAAAATAGGTTGATAATAGGTAGATAGTAGGTAGGTAGTTAGATAGATAGACAAGTAGACAGATGGTGGTTGATTGATAGATAAACAGATAAAGATAGATAGACAGTAGATAAAGAACAAGCAGATAGATAGATAATAGGTAGGTAGATTGATAAATGATAGATAATAAATAATAGGTAGAGAGATAGTAGATAGGTAGGCAGATAGACAATCAGGCAGATAGAAGATAGATGGATAGATAGATAGATAGATAGATAGATAGATAGATAGATAGATAATCTGGTGCTAGAGAACTAGCAAGGTTAGCTTCCTTGGCTTTTTAAGTGACATGACTACACGTAGACACAGCAATGAAGAGAGTGTTGGACTTAGAGTGAAGAAGACTTGAGTTCAAATCCTACCATAGGCAGTTTCTTGTTGGATGACCTTGGGCAAGTCACTTAACCTCCCTTTGCTTTGGTTTCCTTCTCTGGAAAATAGAAGTAATAATAGCACCTACCTCCTGAGGTTGTTATGAAGGTCAAATGAGACAACATAAAATGCTTTGCAAATTTTAAAGTCCTATGTAAGTGGTAAGCTCGTATTATTATTATTATCAAGGTAGCTCTCCAAATACTAGAATTTCTTTCTCCCCTCCTATGGAATTTTGGTGGAAAAATGAAGCTTTTAAAGGCTCTGTAAGAACAGAACATTCTACCTTGGGTGGATAGTGAGCTCCTTCTCACTATGATTGATCAAGGAACAATTGGATGTCCACCTGTCAGGGATCCTTAGTGAGTGTCTGCATGGTGCGGTAGGTAAAAATGCAAGCTCCTTGACAGCAGGGACAGTTTTGGTTTTCTCTTCCTATCCCTAGCACCTAACACAGTGCCTTGTACATAGGACACGGGTTAATCCATCAATTGGTCAACAAGCGTCTATTAAGCACCAGCTTAATATCTAGAGCCACCACTGTACTGAGTACTAGGTACTGAGGATACAGAGACACACAGGAAATAGACCTTCCCTTAAGGAATTTATCTTCTATTGGGGAAACAATTTGAAATAAAGGAGATAATGATACTTGCAATACCCATAAGCCACAGTTGTCATAGGGAAAGCTCTCTGCAAACTTCAAAGCATATAGAAATGTTAGTTGTTTACTAATGTCTAGATTTTTGGAAGAGTAAAGGCATAGTTACAATGGTAGGAAAAAATAATGTATTGGGGAAGGTGGAGGAAGAAGAAAGCCCTCAATTAGTGATGTCAAACATGTGGTCTATAAAACTCTGAGTAATGCAGAACCAGATTTAAATATAATGAGGAAGTATTTAAAGAAATAAAGAAAAAATACAATACAACATAGATAATGGTAATTTGTGGTTTTCTGATTCAATATGAAGCTTGTAGGGCACCGAGAACATTCAATGATATGATGTACCTTGTTTCTAATCACTGAAGAAAACCTGAACAGACATTAGGTCACAGACTCCATTTTACAGTCTGCCTGAGTTTGAGCTTATAAAGCCGGAGTGAGCATCCATTAATTATTGATCCATCAGTGCAATAGTAACCTCTTCATTTGACCTCTTACCCATTCCCATCCACAGCCCTGTTTTTCTTTCTCTTTCAGCTAAGAACAATCTAGTCTGGAGGCACATTAGTTAGAGTACTGGGCTTGGAGCCAAGAAGATCTGAGTTTATATGCCTCCTCAAATATTTACTAGCTGTGTGACCCTGGACAAATAACTTAACCTCTCTGGGTTTCAGTTTCCTCACCTATAGGATGAAGGGATTAGATTCAATGGTCTTGAAGGCCCCTTCCAGCTGGTGGGGTGTGCTGGTAAATGTTTAGCAGCCAGTTCTGTGAATGACACTTAATCTGCATTAATAACATTTTCTTAATCACTTTCTTAAGTCTAAGCAATCAACAGAACAATAAAACAAGCCCTGATTTGTTGAGTTTGCTGATTTCTGAATTGTAAATGCTCACACTCAAAATTAAACAATCAGCAAGCATGGGTTTGAGTTAGTTCCCACATGCTCCTGCTTCTAGCTTTAAAACATACGCTCTATGATCCTAGCCGAGTCCAGCTTGAGACCAGCTGGCTGAGTCTCAGCGGAAAGAGCACTCAGTTGCTGAGATGTCAGAAGACATGGATTCAAATCTCTCTGGTCACTGTGTGACTAGACAAATTTCCTAATCTCCCTGGGTCTCAGTTTCCTCATCTTTCAAAAGAGGATGGTTGGATGAGATGGATTCTGAGGTCCCTTCCTGCTTGAAATCTATGATTCTCCAATCATATATGGACAAGTTTTCTCTTTAACTACAGTACCTCATATTAATACTGAATTTATGACTAGTAGGGCAATATAGATGAAAAGAGCCCTAGATTTCAAGTCCACATGTCTAAGGTTAGACACCAGCTCCAACACTAACCAACATGGCCCTAAGAGAGCTACTTACCTCCTTGGGTATTTTCCTCATCTATGAAAATAAAAGAAGTATTGGACTACATTATCTATGACCTTACAATTCTGACACCATATTGTCTTATTCAAGCAGCTGTTGCTTCCCAAGTAAACTGCTTTAGTTGTGTTTTTGTTTTTTTGGGATTTTGAGATTTTCCAAAGACAAGAAATTTTCTGGTGATACCTCTCTGGGCAAGAGGATATTGAGACTTTTATCACTTCTTGGTCTATAATAGTTTGAGAGAGAACTGGTCTTTCCACCTTTAGAAATTTTCTCATTGCTAATTCTGAAGAGATTGTCAATATTATTGACCGAAATAGTGACACTCAGGAGTTTGTGGGCAATGTTCAAGGATGGTGGTCTGACTATTCACCACAAATAACTCAATTAATTGCTTTGAATGTTTTTTTTTTGGACAACTAATTGATGTAGAATTACTGCTCAGGTTGCAATTTATAATGGTACTACTGAACAGAGACAGATTTTTAAAAATATTCCTCTTTAGAAATCCAAGTTTGTATCTGGTATTGATGCCCTCCAAACTTGTAATATTTCACTGTAGATGAGTTCAAAATGATGATTCTTTGCCAGATGGGCACAACGTCTTTGGATCACTGGTCTTCCAAGGAAACTTTGGCTGTGTTCTTACCAAACAACAAATGGTTAAAAAAAAATTAGCATCAGTTAAAATAAACCTCTGAGGACTTGTTTTTATTCTCATATTCTCAAAAGGCAAAAGAAATTTCAAGTTCTAGGTGTAAGATTAAAAAAAAAAGGAATCCTTCAGGCATTTTGAAATTCTTAAGAGTCATGAATTCCAGTAGCCGTTGATCCTATCCCCTGGTTTCTGATTCATGTGTTGTTCTGGGATAGAAGACAGGAGAATCTTAACCTGAGTTGGAGCCTGGATCTTAAACCAAGTGGAATAGCGTCTCAAGTATTCCTTCAATATTCCTTAAGTTGTAAATACATTTACATTTGAAATCAGATCAGCTGTAATTCTGGAGATAGCTCAGTTGTAGCTTTCTGGTGTGTTTGACAAGCACCTGTTGAGTATCCACAATGTTCCGGGCGGTGCACTAGGTGCTGAGGTTACAAAACACCACCTTCCCTCAAAGAGCTTATATCCTATTGGGAGCAAATGATGTATACATAGATAAGTGGATAAAAATGCAGAGAGAATAAATACAAAGAAATTCCAGGTAGGGATTAGGATCCTTGGGGGAATCAGGAAAGGCATCTTACAGAAGGTGATTTCTGAGCTATAATTTGAAAAAGAAGGTTAGGGATTCGACAAAGAAGAGATAGGGAAGAAGAATATTGTAGGCATGGAGGACATATCACCCATGCAACTTCACAGAGACAGGTGATAGAATTTCACGTGTGAGTAATAACAAGAAAGGCAGTTTGTCTAGAATATAGGCGATGTGAAACAGAGCAGTATCCAGTAAGTCAGCAAAGATAGAATGGAGAATTCTTGTGAGGAGCTTTAATACCAGAAAAAGGAGTGCTCTCTCTCTCTCTCTCTCTCTCTCTCTCTCTCTCTCTCTCTCTCTCTCTCTCTCTCTCTCTCTCTGTGTGTGTGTGTGGTGTGTGTGTGTGTGTGTGTGTGTGTGTGTGTGTTTTATCCTAGAGACAATAGGGAACTGCTAAAGATTCTTGTGCCATGGTCATATCTGCACTGTAGAGATCTAAGTTTGGCAGCTATGTCAGTGACAAATTGGAGAAGGGAAAGACTAGAGGCAGAGAGACCAATGGGAAGAGGTGGAGAGGGTCTGATCTAGGGTGGGGGCTTCTGCTGCAAGAAGGAGACAAATATGAGAGGTATTATGACATCAGAATCAATAAGACTTGGCAACTGATGGGATGTGGGGGGATGAGGGAGAGAGAAGAATGGAAGATGGCTGAGGTTTTGAACCTGAGTGTCTAGAAGTAGGATGGTGTTCTTGACAGAACTAGGCAAGTTAAGAAGAGGAGTGGCTTCAAGGGGAAGATACACAAGTTTGTTAGGGTAACACTTTAATACTGCAGTCATAGTGACTACATCAGGCAGCTAGGTGGTGCAGTGGGGAAGAATATTAGACTTGGAATAAGGAAGACCTAAGTCTAAATCCTGCCTCAGACACTTACCTGTTGTGTGCTCCTGGACAAGTCACTCTGATTGCCTCAGTTTCTTCATCTGTAAAATAGGGGTATAATAACACTAATGGGATTGCTGTGAAGATTAAATGAGATAATGTGTAGTTCTAATAGCTCTTGTTAAACCTTAAAGTGCTTTATAAGTGCTAGTTATCATAATCATTATTATTATTACTATTATTATATTATGAATAGAGTAGGATATGACAGAGACTTACAAAATGTTATAAACTAACTGAACCAGCTAACCCAACATCCCTAAAGTTCACATAATATTGCCATTCTACAGGTTTTGCCACCCTAAAATAAATGTTTCAAGATTACAGGGATTTTAAAAATCAAGAAACATCCAATGTGTTTAAAATTCAATTCTAGATCCTCCTATTAAGCAGATGTCAATCATTCAATCACCATAGATAGAGCATCTCCTACGTGATCAGCACCAAACCAACCACCATAGGAGATGTCATTAACATATGAGCATCTGTGAGTGAGATGCCCTGTGCTCGGTGCTGAGGGGAGATTGGAAAAGGCAACTAGGCACTGCTGTGTAAAGAGCTCTGCACCTGGAGTCAAGAAGACCTGAGTTCAAATCTGGCTTCTGACACTCATTAACTGTATGGCCTATGCAGGTCACTCAACTTTTGTCTGCCTCAGTTTCTTCCATTATGAAGTGAGGATAATGATAGTGCCTAACTCCCAGGGTTGTTGTGAGGTCAAATGAAGTAATATTTGTTTTTGTTTGTGTTTTGCCTGGCACATAGTAGGTCCTTTCCCCCATCTCCCCCTCTCCTCCTCTCCCCTCTCTTCTCTCTTCTCTCTTCTCCTCTCCTCCCCTCTCCTCTCCTCTCCTTTTGTTTCCAGACATGGCTCTGCCCTTAGTCAATCTGTAATCTGGGAGAGTATTCATGGAGTATTTGTGGAATAGGTGGCATTTGAGGTGAGCCTTGAAGGGAAAGTAGGTTTGCATCAAGTGGCAGTAATAGGAAATGAGATTCCAAGAATAATGGCACAATGGGACAAACATGTTAAGGGGGAAAGTACAAGGTCTGCTTAGGGAATGATTATAGATATAGAGTTAGAGCTAAAATGGACCTCGATGGTTATCAAATGTCATTTCTAGGAGATAGAGGCTTTAAATGATTTTCCCAAGATCACATAGGTAATTAGTAATAGAGCTAAGGTTGAGACCAGAATTTGCTCTTTCCACTGTACCATGTTGTCTAGTGCTAGTCAGTTAATAAATAGTTATTAAGTTCCTACTGAGTGCCAGGCACTGTGCTGGGAATATAAAGAAAGGTGAAAGACAGTTCTCATTCTCAATTTCACAATCTAATTGGCCACACAAGATCTATAGCCATGGGAAGGTGGTACTGATTGATTATCAATGCCCCAGGACCTCAACAACGGGAGAGCTCAGTAAGTGCGGGCTAGAGGAATAGGAGGTTTCATGGCAGAGATGGATCTTGAGCTGAGCAGACAGGAATTAAGTAGACAAAAAGGAGTGGAGAGAAATCTCTGGGCTGAAAGAACAATATGAACAGAGATCAAGTGAGTTGTGTCTTTGAACCTCTGAAGACATACTGTGCTGGCGAGACTGGGGAGCACTCTCTGCAGACTTGTTGGAGAATAGTGGAAACAGGGTTGAATGGATAGAAAGAAGCCAGATGAAGAGCGGCCTCGAAGGCCAAGTCAATAAGGTTTAGATTTGATGACATGAGTGACCAGAAGTCAGTTGAAAATTCTCAAGCAAGAGAACAACATGATTGAGGAGAGATGTAAGGAAGATCAGTCTGCTGCAGTTGTCTAGCCTATCAAAGACTGAGAATGGAGCAGTATGCTGCCTTAGCATATATTTACTCTTATTTTCAGCATTGCTCTGGAATCCTCAGAATGCTGAGCCTTAAAACATGTACTGTAAATAAACCAAATTAAAGTAAAATTGACTCATTTAGCAGCCAGTCTCCAATCTTGCATTAGAGGCAATTCAAGAGACTTCACAGATTTTAGTAACCAGATAAGATTATTATATAAACAGACTGCTGCATTGAATGATGTCCCATATCTTGAAGAGAATATTAGAAATCAATAGCAATACAGGTTGAAAATTAAGTAATGTGGTTAAGCACCTTTGAATGATGCCATTTTTAGGAGCTGATTAGAAATAAATATGCCAATTGCAGTGTAGCTGATAGCTAGAATAAAGTGATGATTAATCAATTTAAATCTGAAAGAGAATGAGGCCATCTTAACAAGAGCAGTCCCACATGATGTGCTTTCTAGGTAAAGAAAAATCCCAAACCTTAGTGACTGAGCAGCTGTTTATGAGCATAGAGTTTATGAGCACCCAAGGAAACAAGCTCAAAAAGGAAGTTCAGGGTCATCGTGCAGAACAACTGAATGGCAGATGAACAAGGAAGACCCCTAAAGGAGACCATGGCTGACCAGTGAGCACTGAGCGGATTACTCAGCTCCTCAGAGTATAAGCTACTTAACCCATGAACCCAGAATGATGTGGCAACAAAGAGATGAAATAACTGTTCCAGGACTTTGAAGGTCCTCGTTTCTACTTTGAACACCCAATTATCATAAAGCCAGCAAGAGATGCACTGTTGGCTGCCCCCAAATTTTTCTCCCTATTTTGAGAGAGAATGGTCTAAAATGCTGTACTTTCCTAGAAAAGTATAGCCACTGTTAGGGGTGAGAACCCCAGGGGAAAGGCTGTGGGGAGGGGGCAAATACCATGTTTGTGCAGCTGTCCGCCGCTGTTAATTACCTCCTGGGTAATAAAAGAATGTCAGAATGCTCTTTCTCTGACATTGGTAATCAGTGGAATAGGCATGGCTAGCAAAACACCCTGGGGAGTTGGTGGTGATATGGACAGCAGTTGAATAAGTGGGGAAAACAAGAGTGAAATACCCGCATCAGAAGGAAAAGGCGAAAGCATGGGCAGAGAGCAGTTTGGCTCTGAGGGAATCGAAGGAATGTTAGCTGTTTTAAGTCAATGCTTCATCAACGGAGACAACACATGGATCAAACCTTAAATTACCATATAAGTGCCAGTGATTGTTGATGTTGTTATTGCGAGAGATCCCCAGGAGTTTCTGAGCAAAAGCTCCACACACAGAGCCTCTGCAAACACAGATTTGCCCCTAGAGTGAGCCCTGATTTGTGGATCCAAGGAGGCGATGAAGAATGAGGTCACCTTTCAGGGTAGTCACGCCTAGCCCTGGAGTCCATCCAGTGAGCTTGGGTGTATGCTGAGTCCTGGTGTTGGCTGTTAGTGATGGCAACATCTGCAAAGGTGAGCGATCTTAAAGGCAGAGTTCTAAGTCCCCAGCAGTCTTCACATAGGAAGAGGGTGAACCCGGGATTCATTGGGGTTGAGGGGCGGGGCACAAATGAACCAGAATGGATGTGAGGGTATCCATGCCCTTGTCTTCTGAAAAACAAGTGGAACTGGGCTTTCTTACAGACATATTTAGGCAGCTAGGTGGCGCCATAGTGCACAGAGTGCTGGGTGTGGAGTGGGGAAGACTCGTCTTCCAGAGTTCAAATCTGGCCTCAGACACGTACCAACTGTGTGACCTTGGGCAAGTCACTTCATCTGGTTTGCCTCCGTTTCCTCATCTGCAAAATATGCTGGAGAAAGAAATGGCAAACCACTCCTGTATCTTTGCCAAGAAAACTCCAAATGGGGTCGTGAAGGGTCAGAGACAGCTGAATAAATAGCTCGGCAGCATCAAATGGGGATATTTGTATATACATGTATATGGACACATCTGTATTTGTTAATATAGACATACACGTGTGTACACATATGTGTACATGTGGCACATGTATATTATGCTGATATATAGGGCGTCCCAAAAGTCTTAGTGCAATTGGAGGCTTTAATAGCTCAAAAAGTTAATATAAAAGTTATAAGTATATATACATATTAATATACAATTATATATGCTTATCAATATATATATATACATGCATATGGAAATGGATCTATATTGATATGTTTATATATTAGGCATGTGTATATACATATATCTACATTTGTGCATATTTATGTGTATATATGTGCATACTGTGTATGCACATATACACACATAGTAGACACTTAACAAATGCCTATTTCCTTCTTTCTCTCCCTCCCTGCTTCCTTTCTTCTTTCCATAGATATAGGTATGTATGTATACATGTATGTATATATACACATATTTACATATATATACTTATATACACATAGACATATATGTGTGTGTGTATATATATATATATATATATATATATATATATATATTCACACATATCTGAACTTACTAACAATTAGTGTTACCCAAAAACAGAATGGTCTTTCTTGTAAGCTAGTGAGGTCCCCCATCTCTGTAACACTTGGGCTTTTACAAAAGAGTTTCCTCTGCTGGGCAGGGAAATTGGACTAGACGACCACTTAGTTTCCTTCAAGCTCAGAATCTATGAGGCCAGAATGTGTAAGAGATGAGCAAGTTAGGAAATGTTTTCTTTAGTGTCCTCAATAATGTCTTTTGTGCACCTACTGCACCTACTATGGGCATTGCAGTGGTTGCTATGAGGGGAGTGATGGTAGAGATGGAGAAATAAAGGATGTAATACTTTCCCTCAAATAATTTACAGTATAATCTACAATCTATAAATATGTTATGTATCTTTATGTAATATCTATCTATAATATATAAGGGATGTGCATAACAATTGAGGGTGGTATTGACTAAGATGATCACAGTGTACCTCTGGTACCTACTCTCTACCCATCTCATTTGACAATGACCCATCCCCTTTTAGCATTGTTTTAAAAGTGAATATGGACCAGATCAGACTTGAAGCTGGCCCTGCCTCATTTTGCAGATAAAGAATTGAGGCCTAGAGAAATTAAATAACTTGCCCAAGCCCACACAAGTGTAGAAGTGTGACCCGTCACAGACTCTATGGTTAGTGTTCTATGCAGGCCATTTCGGTAACCAGCACATGCAAGTACAGTGCTACACCTGGCATTTGTTTAGTGCACCCTAGAATGCAGCAGGAAAGGGGGCTGGCCGTCTTTAAGTGTGGAAGGGAAAACCCTTTACACTTTTAATAAGCACCCTGTCCTAGCAGTGTTCTCTTCTTAGAGCTTCTGGGAATGTTCTATTGCTAATCTCCCATCATTTTATCTAAACCTGTTGACCTACCTAACACGCAAATCCTAGAGTGATTCCCAGGGCGTCATTGTCAGCTGTGAGGCAACTAGGTGATGCAGTAAGCATAAAAATAGATAAAATAAATACAAAGCAATTTTTGGTGTAAGGCAACAGGAAGGAATCCTAGTAAGTCTCGTTGAAAAAGTGGCATCTGAAGGAAGCCTTGACGAGAGCTAGGATCAGTGGCATGGAAGAATATCATTCCAGGCACACAAAGGGATGGAATGTTATGTATGGGAAACCTGCAGGTACAACAGTTTTAGCATCAACACTGGATTGGAGCCAAATTGTGAAGGGCTTTGATTGCCAAAGAAAAGAATTTGGTTTTATCCTAGAGTCAACAGGGAGACAGTGAAACATCATGGACTGGGGAGTGATGTCAGGCCTATACTTTTTTCTTTATCTCTACAGAGTTGTTAGGAGAAAGAACTTCCCCACCACTCCCTGTGGAGTGTTGCACAAATGAGAACCATTATTATAATCACTATGGGCATCGTATGGAGGCAGAGAGGAGAGATTACAGGACTTAAGTCAGGAAGACCTGGGTTCAAGTTATGTCTTTGATACATACTAATCATGTGATCCTGGACAGATCACTTAATCTTTATGTATGTCAGGCAGCTTTCTTTGAGCTATTTATGAAATTAGAGATGCTAACAGCTGCTTAGACCAAGTTGTTATTATACTTAGTACTGTGGGAAAATGCAGGAGTATAAAAATTGGCATGCCTCACCTCTAAACCTTATTGTCTAGCTGGAGATGGAGAACTGAAACAGATAAAGTGGCTGGAGAACAATGAAAAGGTAACTGGGGAGTTTCAGAAGAGTTTTGTCCTGAGGATCAGAGTAGATTAGGGGAGGCAGTATGATCATCCCTGGATTCCAATCCCCACCTGCCACTGAGTGACTACCTGAGGACCTTGCATAATGCTACTTACCCTCTCTCCAGAGTCAGCTCCTTCATCCATAAAATGAGGGAGTTGCATTAGATGATCTCTAAGGCCCCTTTCTGCTCTCAATAGATGATCCCAGATAATCTCTTTATAAGGGAAAGCTCTACAGAGGGGATGGGGCTGGAGTTAAGCCTTGAAGGATTAGGGGAGGTGAGAAGTTGAGGGGGGAGAGTCTTCCAAGCACGAGGGATAGAAACTCTGCCTCCATAGTACATGGTACCAGGAATGTCTTCCCTTCACAGAAGGAAAATGTAGATGAGAAAGAGGACTCATTTCAGATGATTACCTCTTGTTGTAGCTGACACATGCAGAATTATGGGTCTTGGAATCGTAGAATATAAGAACTGGAAGGAAGCACCCCTCATTTCACGGATGAGAAAACTAAAGCCCAGAGAGGAAGTGACTTGTCCAAGGTTATAGTGGTGTCAGAGCTAGGACTAGGAGCTACATCTCCTGAAACTAAGCCAAGGATCTCCCTTGCTTACCCTCCTCCTTCTCTGTCCTCTCTCTCTCTCTCTCTCTCTCTCTCTCTCTCTCTCTCTCTCTCTCTCTCTCTCTCTCTGTCTCTCTGTCTCTCTGTCTCTCCTCTTTCTCTCCTCTCTTTCCCCCTTCTCCTTCTCTCCTCTCCTTTCTTTTGTCCTCTCTCTCTCCTCTGTCCTCTCTTCTCTCTCTCCTTCTCTCTCTCTGTTTCTCCTCTCCCCTCCTCCCTCTCCCCTCCTCCCCCTCCCTCCTCCCCTCCCTTCTCTCTCTCTCTCTCTCTCTCTCTCTCTCTCTCTCTCTCTCTCTCTCTCCTCTCTCTCTCTCTCTCTCTCTCCCCCCCCCGTTTTTCACATGTTAAAAATGCCTCCAGTCTCTGGGTCTGTCAAACTGTAATAAAAGCCTGAGGAAATACCATTAACCAGCAAGCGATCACACAGCGCTATGTGGAGGAGGCTAGACTGTTGGCTCATCTGGAGGACGCCTGTTCAGTGCCTTGGGGCTGGATTGTTGAATTGTGTGTGTGTCACAGCTTTGCCCATCAGGTCCTGAGCCCCCTCCTGTGCCTTCCTGCCTGCCCTTCTCCTCCTCCTTTAATTCTAGGCAGCCAACTTCCCCAACTGGAGAACCCAGCCTCTGTACGCATCTCCCGGGGGCCCAGACAAAATCAAGTTGTTCGCTGTGCGCCAGCAGCAGCCCCTTTGTTCCCAGGAAGACAGGCCGAGGGGTGGCTGGGTTGCCAAGAACACAGGTGGAGCACACTGGGAAGAGGAGGGGGAAAGAAGCCCATCCACGCGCCCCCCCCCGCCCCCAACCCACCAGCCTGGGTTTTATTCACTGCACAGCCTCAGCTCTCTAAGTAGCTGGCACCCGCAGCTGGCTGCAGCGGGGAAAACCTACAGACATGGCGCTTGATGTTAATAAATGTGTTTGCCATTAAGTGGCGGTTGTAATGCTCTGCTTGTTTGCCTTCCTGCCTGCACTTTCATCCTTCACTGTAACACTTGTCCTGCCTTGTAATTTGTCTCTGGCGTTTACACAGCCTGCTGCAGGTATACAAACCTCTTAGATCAAGTAACTGCTCAGACACTTGATAAAAGGATTCCATTCGGGGCCCTTGCCGAGTCTGTCTGCCAGATTCCGGCTCAGCCTTGATGCTCCGAATACAAACTGCCTGATAGTCACAGGCCGCTGGGTTTTGTTGTGTGTGGTGGGTGGGGGGGTGGTTTCTTTCGCTTTCTCCACGCAGCGCTTCTCCTTGACGTCTGACTGAATAGCGAGATGCATTAGACCTGGGAAACTCAGTGTGGCGGCTTGCCTGCTAGACTGCCAGCCCTGCTGAGTAGCTCTTCTCTAAAGAGGGATCTGTGACAATCTCTGCTAGTCCCTCTCCTGCAGACTCCTTGCTTCCCTTCGCTGTCTTGTCCTGTCTTTGTCTCACCTCTCTTCCTCTCGACTTTTTCCTCCTACTTAGCCCTTTCTGAAACCTCCCTGCGAACCAAAAGGACGTAGGTTCAAAACCTGGGTTTGTTTCCACATTCTTGTATGACCGTTCGGCAAGTTATTATAACATGGTATACTGATCTATAAGCAGAGGGTGTTGAACACCTAGTAGAATACAAGCCTCTTGAGAGTAAGTATTGTTCCTTTTCTTTTCAAGTATCTGTAGTGGCTAGCAAAGTGCCTGGCACACAATAGATATTTAATAAATGTTCCCTGATTGATAGAAGGGTGGATGGATTGGCTAGATGAGTGTCAAGGTCCCTTCTGGCTCTAACTTTGCGGATCTTCATCTTTTTGGTGTCATGGACCTCCCTGGCAGTCAGATGAACCACAAGAACCCTTTCTCATGATTATATTTTTAAGACATTGCAGGAAAGCTAAGTTTCAGTCAAAGGTTAGTGAAAATAAAGATATAATTTTTCTCCTTTACCCAAGTTTGCAGACTGCCTGTTAAGAATCCTTTGTTTTTTTTTTCTTCCCTAAAGCTGAGGAAACCTGTTTCCTCCCTCTTCTTTTCCTCAAAAGCTCTGGAAATTCTTTCAGGCCAGTGCGCATATGGTTTCTGTGCCAGCTACAACCCAAATGAAAATAAAAAGTCCCTGCAGGAAAAAAAAAAAAGATTTGTTCCCATTATTCTTAGCCCCCTCTCTTAGCATTTCTCACCTGATTCTTCTAAAAAAAGTTTAGGGAGACACCTGCCTAGGGCAATGATCTCCACCACTTCAAATTCCTACAGCATTTATTCTCTAATAAGTAGAAGCAAACAGTGTAAGAACAAGAGCTATTTTTATCTATTTATTTTTTTAAATGTTGTCTGTGTACCTGATGTCTAGCATGTTGCCTTAAGCATAGTGTGTGTTGGGGAAGGAAGTTCCTGGAACTGTGATTTCTTCAGAGTGAGGAACTTGTTGCGTGGAAAATCCCTCCACCAATGCAGATCAATAACTCATTCATAACTTGTGATCTTAGAAAGCTGATTAGGGGCACTGAGAGGTTCAGTAAGTTATCTAGGGCCACAGAGGTTATTGTCAAAGTCAAGACCTAAACACAGACCTTCCTGATTCCAAGACCAGCACTTTATACACCATAATACGTTACCTCTATCCCTTGAAAATAGTGGAATTTAGTAAATTCTTAAGGGAAGGTGGGTTGTGCAGTGGATAGAGTCCTGGGCCTGGAGTTAGGAAGACCTCAGTTCAAATGCAGTCTCAGATACTTACTAGCTGTGTGACTGTGGCCAAGTCACTTAAACTGTTTGCCTCAGTTTCCTCATCTGTAAAATGAGGAGATGGGAAAGTAGTCCAGTAACTTTGCCAAGAAAACCCCAAAATGAGTCACGAAGAGTTGGATGCGACTGAAAATAAAAAATCCAATACAAATAAATACTTGCCCTATTGGATACTGCTAAATGGTATTTACCAAATATCTTGTATTTTTAAGTTGTGTACATATTTTATCTCATCAATGAAACTGGACAGTCTTTCAGGATATTGACTATATTTTATACTTCTCCGGATCCCCTAGAGTGCCTAGAACAAAGCTGAACCTGCAGGAAGCATTCAGTAGGTTAGTTGAGGAGGTTTCCTGGCATCAAATCATAGAAGAGAAATGTGTGAGAGGTTTTTATATGAGGGTTTCTTAAAATAGCATCCCCAAGTGGGAGGGTCCTGGTGGTCCAGATGGTGGCAAAGAACATGTTAGAAATCCTGTTCTACATTTTGTTACTGATTAGCTAATGTCTCCCTGTCTCAGTTTCCCTGTCTCTCAGGGTGGCTGATTTTGCTAGCCCAAAGTTCTTCTCATTCTTCATTTAATGGGTAGCTGGAGGACTTTGTGATTTTTGGTGCTAATTGGATCTGAGGTTAAGCTCCAATAACCAGCAAGGGTCTGTGATACAGCATGAGGAAATATGGAGCTTTGGGGAAAATGGAAGTAATAAAGCCTGATTGATTAATAAATTTATTTATTTATTGATATAGCTAGTGAAGAGTAGGATGTGTCAGCAGAGAAGTGAGATATATATATATATATATGTATATATACACATATATATATATAGGATAAAGGACAGAAAATAAAAGAAAAAATAGGAGGTTCTGGGGACTACTCAAGGCATAGCTAAAGAAGAGAATATTAAAGAAGTGACTGAGATATCTGGCTAAGATGACTGGCTGAATGGAGGTAGGCAGCCTGGTTCCCATATACCTATACCAGCAAAAACCTAAAAGTGATTTCAGATCAAATAATGATCAAGAAATCTAATGAAAGTCAGTAACTTGATCTGCCCCAGAGATGCATAATAAATCATCAAGAAAGCCCATAGGCAATAGGAAATGGATTTCTCCAAAAAAGTCATCACCAGCTAGGTGAATAATACGGAAGCCTTTCAGTGTATCCAAAGAGACACCTGTAGCTTGCAAGGTTCTGTATCTAGGAACAATAGAGAGATCCCATAAGAAAGTCCCAGGGTGATTGAAACCTACTCTGGGTTTTCAACCTTGCATGTGACCAAGAGTGACAGTGACCATTCCAGATGTGGCAGCACAAAAGCTGGAATACCCTACGTCCAGAGGCTTGGAGTTTCATAGCACTCTGTCCTGAGATGCCATATATATGGCCCTAAAGATTCAGTGCTCTGCAACTGAAAGATCCAAGAGGCCTTAAAACCTTCTATAATATAATGAAAACAAACTCACAAGTTGGAAATCAGTGCAGGAACAAAATAGACCCAGGCTCACACCTAAAAGAGGGCAGAGTCTGGTCATGATGCAAAGCTCCAAATCACGAACTATGGCTGAAGATAGAGTAAATAAAAAAGACACCAATCACTGAAAAGAATTATTATAGACCCAGAGATACCCAAAAATCCAACCCTGATGAAGAATAGCTTCACAAAAACTATAAGCAGAGACTCAATGGAAAAATTAGCTTTTCTACAAGGGCTATATGTTTACCTGGGAGAAATAAAACAAGAGATTAAAAATTAATTAAACCTTTGGAGGAAAAATTGAAAGGAAAATAAATTGCTTAGGATATAAAGTGGCAAAACTTATCCAAGTATTATACCATATGAAAATTAAAACAGTAGTCTATGACTCCATGATATAACATGAAAATGGGAACAAAATCAAAAGACCAAAAAAAAAAAATAGAAACCTGCTATTAAAAAATATGACCTCAAAGATAGGTCAAGGAGAGTTAATTTAGGAATCATCAAACTCATTGAAAACCATTTTTTTTAAAAAAGCCTAGATGTTATATTTTAAGAAATCATAAATGAAAATTACCCAGATCTATTAGAACCAGAGGGCAAAGTGAAATTAGAAAGAATTCATCATCAATCATCTTCTAAAAGAAGATCCCAAAGGAAAAGTCACAGAAATATCATAGCAAAAATCCTAAGTATGCAGATTACATTTTAAAAAAAATCCACAAGCAGCCAGAAAGAAAGTGTAGACGTATAACTACCAAGGAACCACAGCCAGTCTTATGTAAGACATGATAGCTTCTACTAAAAAAAAGAGGAGATCTTGGAACACAATATTCCAAAAGATAAAAGGTATGAACCCATAACCAAAATAATTTGATCTGCAAAGCTAAGTTTAATTGTATACGGGAAACTGGACCTTCAGTGAAATAGAGGGCTTTCACACAATCATTATGAAAACACCACAGCTAAATAGAAACTGAAATGCAAACATGAGTCAAGGGAAATGGCAGTTTATTTAAACAATTGGAAGGAACTCTATAATGATGAAGTGCTAACACTTTGACTGAAGGAAAAAAAAAACATGTATCCCTTCAAAACCTTAGTATTTTCAAAAGTTATTGATGGAGTTAAATAAGAACGACTACCTGGTGGTGGATTGGTTATGTTTCTATTGTATTAAGGTGGTGACAAGAAGGGAAAGAAAAGGGAACATCCTAGCACACATAAGAAGAAGGGAATGGAATTTATTTTCTCATGTAAGTGGGGTCTTTAAAAAAAACAATATAGGGGCATCTAGGTGACACAGTGAATAGAGTGCCAGCCCTGGAATGAGGAGGACATGAGTTCAAATCCGGCCTCAGATACATGATACTCACTAGCTGTACGACCCTGGACAAGTCACTTAACCCCAATTGCCTCTCCAAAAAAACACACAAAAAAGAAAAGGAATATACAAACTTGAAAGGAGGGGTAGGGGAAAAGAGTATCAGGCGATCCTCACTTTTATTTAGATGGACAAAAGAATGCTGAATACACAAATGCAATTACAAACACAGTTTTAAATATGAAAATAGACACAGGTGGCAGGAAGAGGTAATTAGAATGGAGAATAATACAGAGGAGAGAATGGTCATAAGGAAAACAAAATAACATTGGAGGGATCCTGAAAAATGGGGTGGGGCTTGAAAGGAAACAAAATAGAAAAGAACTAGAAACTAGGGAGGTGTCCATTAATTGAGGAATGGCTGAAAAAAAATATATGGCACATGACTGTAATAGAATATTAATGAACCATAAGAATTAATGAAAGACATTTTTAGAGAATCCCAGGGAGGTTTATGTGAACTGAAATAGAGTGAAGTGAGCAGACCTAGCAGAATAATTTATACAATTACAGGAACATTGTAAAGAAAAACAGCTTTGAAAGAATTAAGAACTATGGTCATAGTAATAACCTTCCATAACTTCAGAAGACCTATGATAAAGTATATTCTCATCTCCTGGCAGAGTGGTGATGGGTTCAAGGTGCAGAACCATACATTTTTAGACATGGCCACTGAATGACTTGTTTTGCTTGACTCTGCTTTTTTGTTTTAATTCTTCCTTCCTTCCTTCCTTCCTTCCTTCCTTCCTTCCTTCCTTCCTTCCTTCCTTCCTTCCTTCCTTCCTTTCTTTTTAACTTGGATGTGGGAGGTTAGGGGTAGGGAAAGACAGATTAGAAATAATGATGTCAAAAAAAAAAAAAGGAAAAGTAGGGCCATTGAAACATTGTTTTTAATGTACAGATGAGTAAAAGAGGAAGTCCATATGGAAGCACAGGTAAGTAGGACAGCTTTGAAAACAACCTGATAAATTTATCATCTTTTTGTGTGTGTACATGTGGGGTAGGTATATATATATATATATATATATATATATCTATATATATATCTCAAGCTATATGAAATAGATATTCATATACAATCCTCTTCTATGTTCTACTTTTTATATGGCTCTGCTTGTATTTTATACTTAGTTCAGAATTATAAAAAACAAAAGAAAATTAAAGTGACTTAGGTGAGGAGGTGATTGCTAATAAGAACAACTCCATATATATCAAAATATTCATAATAATACTTTTGTAGTAGCTCTTCAGAGAAGACTGCTATTTATGAAGAGTCAAAGCCATCTATTGTTACTTTTCTCCCAGCTCCCCTCTACAGTCTCTGGACTTTTCCACTTCTTCTGATTTGGTCCACATCACCCCTACTTCCCCATCAGGCCACCTCCCATGCCACTTTCCCATGCCCCTTTTTCTGTTGTCTTCTCCCATTCAAATGTAAGGTCCTTGAGGGTAGGGATTGCTACTTATGGCAGCTAGGTGACTAGAGGTGGCTTGCAGTCAAGAAGATCTGAGTTCAAATTTGGTCTTAAGACACTGGCTGTGTGATTCTGGGCAACTTATTTAATCTCTGACTGTCTCAGTTTCCTCAACTAGAAAATAGGGATAATAAGTAGCATTTACCTCCCAGAGTTGTTGTGAAGATCAAATGAAATAATATTTATTAAGCGTTTAACACCGTGCCTGGCACATCATAGGTGTTCTTTAAATGCTAGCTATTATTATTGTCTTTTTTGTTTTTGCTTGTATTTTTTAATCCCAGAACTTAGCACAGTGCTGGCATAGAATAAGAACTTAATAAATGTTCTATCTATCTATGTAATTATTCCCATTTCTACCTAAATATCTAATACTCATCTCTCCTGAGCACCAGTCCCATATCATCAGTTATCTTTTAGACAACTTGAACTGGATGTCCCATATGCATCTTAAGTTCAGTATGTCCAAAAGAGAACTTGTTATTTTTACTCCCAACTTTCCCCTCTTCCAGATTTGCCTATTACTTTTGAATATACCAACATCCATTCAGTTACCCACACCTGCAACTTCGTTATCATCTTTTATCCCCCTCTCTCACCCCACATATTCAATTTTTTTTTCCATTTTGACCTTCCCATATCCTATATATACATTTTCCATTGAGCTGATGAAGTGATTCTCCTAAAGTGTAAGTGACCGCATCACCCTTCTACTCCATGAACTCCAGTGCTCACCTATTACTTATGGGATTGTATACGAAGTCCTTTGTTTAGCATTTAAAAGGTCATCACAATCTGACCCCTTCCTACCTTCCTATCTATGAAGGTTAAAACCTTCATATACTTGACTTTCCTCCACAAATTCTATGTCATAGTCAAATATATTACTTGCTGTTCTTTATGTAGATCACACCATCTCCCATTCCACCTCTTCCTTTGCACTGGCTGCCCTGCATGCCTGGGTGATCTACTCCCTCACTTTTACTTCTTGGTTTTCCTGGCTTCCTTTATGACCCAGCTAGAATCACACTTACTATAAGAAGCCCTTTCTGGTCTGCCTCACCCTCAGTTGCCAATAAAATTACCTTCCATTTATTCTGTATCTATGTTGCATATGCCTAGTTATTTTCTTTCTTTTTTCTTTTTTAAAATTTATTTATTTTTAGTTTTCAACATTCACTTCCATAAGATTTTGAGTTTTAAATTTTCTCCCCCTCCTCTCACTTCCCCCCACCCTGATGGCATACAACCCGATATAGGCTCTACATATACATTCATGTTAAGCATATTTTCCCATTAGTCATGATATAAAGAACAATTGGAATTAATGGGAGGAACCACAAGAATGAAGCAATAAAACAAAACAACAAAGGAGAAGGAGAGCAAATAGTATGCTTCCATCTGCATTCAAATTTCATATTTCCTTCTCTGGTGTGGATAGCAATTTCCATCATGAATCTTTTGGAGTTGTCTTAGATTCTTACATTGCTGTGAAAAGCCAAGTCTGTCAAAGTCAGTCAGCTCATAATGTGGCTATTACTGTGTACAATGTTCTCCTGGTTCTGCTCATTTCACTCTGCATCAGTTCATGTAAATCTTCCCAAGTTTTTTTGAAGTCTGCCTGCTCATCATTTCTTATAACACAATAGTATTCCATTACATTCAGATACCACAACTTGTTCAGCCATTCCTCAATTGATGGGCATCGTCTCAATTTCCAATTCTTTGCCACCACAAAAAAGACTTCTATAAATATTTTTGTATATGTAGGCCCTTTTCCCATTTTCATGATCTTTTAGGATACAGACCTAGAAGTTGTATTTGCTGGGTCAAAGAGCATGCACAATTTTATAGCCCTTTGGGCATAGTTCCAAATTGCTATCCAAAACGGTTGGATCATTTCACAACTCCAACAACAATGTATTAGTGTTCTAATTTCCCCACATCTTCAACATTTATCATTGTCCTGTTTTGTCATGTTGGCCAATCTGATAGGTGTGATGTGGTACCTCAGAGTCATTTTGATTTGCATTTCTCTAATCAATAGTGATTTAGAACATTCTTTCAAATGACTATAGATAGCTTTAGTTTCTTCCCCCGAAAACTGCCTGTTCATATCCTTTGACCATTTATCAATTGGGGAATGATTTGTATTCTTATAAATTTGACCTCTATATATTTTAGAAATGAAGACTTTATTAGAGACACTGGTTGTAAAAATTCTTTCCAAGTTTTCTGCTTCCCTCCTAATCTTAGATTAGGCTTTATTTGCACAAAAACTTTTCAATTTAATGTAATCAAAATTGTCCATTTTTGTATTTCATAATGTTCTCTATCTCTTGTTTGGTCATAAATTCTTCCATTCTCCATAGATCTTCCTTGTTCTTCTAGTTTGTTTATAATATCAGTCTTTACATCTAAGTCACGTGTCCATTTTGACATTATCTTGGTATAGGGTGCAAGATGTTGGTCTATGCATGGTTTCTGCCATACATTTTTCCAGTTTTCCTAGCAGTTTTTGCTAAATAGTAATTTCTTATCTCAGAAGCTGGAGTCTTTGGATTTATCAAATAGTAAATTAGTATAGTCATTGACTATTGTGTCTTGTGTACCTAACCTATTCTACTGATCCACCACTCTATTTCTTAGCCAGTACCAAGTAGTTTTGATGATTGCTGCTTTACAGTACAATTTAAGATCAGGTACAGCTAAGCCACCTTCTCTTGCATTTTTTTCATTAGTTCCTTTGATATTCTGGACTCTGTTCTTCCAGACGAATTTTGTTATTGTTTTTACTAGCTCTATAAAGTAATTTGACCATATCAACAACAAAACTAACAGACGTCATATGATTATCTCAATAGATGCAGAAAAAGCATTTGACAAAATACAACACCCACTCCTATTAAAACGCTAGAGCATAGGAATAAACGGAGTCTTCCCTAAAATGATAGATAGTATCTATCAAAAACCATCAGCAAGCATTATATGCCTAGTTATTTTCATATTTGCCTCCACCATTAGAATATGAGCTCCTTGAGGGTAAGAACTATTTTTGCTTGTCTTTGTATTGCCAGTGTTTAACATGGTGCTTAACACATGGAAGCACTTAATAACCATTGACTAGCTGACTGGAAGGGACTGCTGTGGCCATCTAGTCCAAGCCATGCACAAAAGTAATCGTCCCTATAGCATACTTGATAAGTAGTCATCCAAACTATTTGAAGATCTCCAAGGAGTGGAAGCCCACTGTCTCTCAAGGAAGCCCATTCTAATTTGAGATAGCACTAATTGTTTAAATTTTCCCCCCTGAAGTCAAATTTAAATTAGCATCTTTGCAACTTGGTTCTTTATAAATTGCTCCTTGCTCTGGCCTCTGGAACCAAATAGAACAATACTAAGACTTCTTCCACACGACCTTCAGATATTTGATGGAAGCTCTCTTGCCCAACTCTTGTCTAAACTAAACATGCCCAGTTCTTTCAATTTATCTGCCTATGACACCAGCTCCTGACATTATCCAGCTTATCAATGTGGCACTCAACAATGAACACAACACTCCAGTTAAGGTCCTTAGGGGCAGGATACAATGGGACTCTGACATATCTACACTCCCTCAATCAATCAATAAACACTTACCTTGTGCCTGGCACTGTGTTAAATACTAGAGATATTTTTTAAAAAAAGGTAAAAGATAGTGCCTACTTTCATGGAGTTTACAATTGAAAGGGAGAGATAATACACAAACAAGCTATATGCAAGAAAATAGGAAGCAATTAAAAGAGTGAAAGGACTGGAATTAAGAGCATTTAGTGAAGGCTAACTTAGAAAGTAGAATTTTAGTTGGAGCTTAAAGGAAGTTAGGGAGGTCAACAGTCAGAGTGAGGGAGGAACAGCATTCCAAATATGGGGGACAGCCAGAGAAAATTCCTGCAATAGAGAGATGAAGTGTCTTGTTCATGGAACGATCAGGAGACCAATGTCACTGGATCAGAGTACTGCTTGGGGAGTAAGGTGTAAGAAAACTGGAAAGATAAAAGGGAGCTAGATTAGGATGGGCTTTCAATGCCAAACAGAGCTTTTCATATATATTCCTGAAGGCAATGAGGAGACATTGTAGTTTTTTAAGTAGGGGGGGTGATGTGATCTGACCTGTGTTTTCAGAAAATCACTTTAGTGGCTGGATGGAGAATAGATTGGAATGGGGAAAGACTTGAAGTGGATTGCCCCAGTAGTCCATGCTAGAGGTAATGAGAGTCCATGCCAGAATTGTAGCAGTTTCAGAAGGGAGAAGAAGGCATATTTGAGAGGTGTTGCAAAGGCGAAATCGGCAGGCCTTGGCAACAGTTTGAATATAGATGGATGAGAGGTAGTGAGGAGTCCAGGATGACTTCTTAGTTGTGGAGAGACTGGGAAGATGGTATTGCCCTCTACAATAATAGGGAATGAGAGGGGGAGTAAATAATTCAATTCAACAAATATTTATTAAGTGCCAACAGTATGCCAGACATGAGGCTAAACATTGGAGATAAGAAGACAAAAACAAATTAGCCTTAAGGAACTTATATCCTACTGAGGAGAAACAGCATGATCAGTCAATAAACATTTATTAAGTGCCTGCTATATGCTAGGCACTGTGCTGGAGATAGAAAGAAAGTCAAAAGATAGTCCCTGCCCTCAATGAGCTCACTACTGGGGTAGACAACATGCAAACAACTATGTCCAAATGATCTATAACAGAATAAGTTGCAGATGATCAGCAGAGGGAAGGCACTAGAATTAAAAGAGATTGGTTCTGACTACTGCTTCACTTAATCTGCCCTCCCTTCTATCCACCCTCCTCCCTTTTCTTTCCCCTTTCTCCTCCTACTTCCCTGTAGCATAAGATAGATTTCTATACCCAACCGAATGTGTATGCTGCTCCCTCTTTGAACCAAATCCAATGAGAGTAAGGTTCAGATGATGCTCACCCCCTCCCTTCTTTCCCTCTACTGTAATAGGTCTTTTGAACCTCTTCATGTGATATAATTTATCCTATTCTGCCTCCCCCTGTCCTCTTTTCTGAATACAATCTTTCCCCCCCACCACTCTTTAATTACTGTTTTTATATCATCACATCAATGTCAAATCATACCAACCCTCTGTCTATGTATACCCCTTCTAACTGCCCTAATAAAGATACAGCACTCAAGAGTTGTAAGTATCATCTTTCCCTGTAGGGATGTATACAGTTTAACCTTATTGAGTAATATGTTTGTTTGTTTGTTTTCCTTCCTATTTACTTTTTATGCTTCTCTTGAGTCTTGTATTTAAAGATCAAATTTTCTGTTCAGCTGTGGTCTTTTCATCAGGAATGATTAAAGTCCCCTATTTCATTGAATGTCCATCTTTTCCCCTGAAAGATTATGCTCGGTTTTGCTGGGTAGTTGATTCTTGGTTGTAATCCAAGCTCCTAGAATTAAGAGAGATTGGGAAAGTCTTCCTATAAAAGGTGGGAATTAGCTGGAAATTGAAGAAAGCCAGAGGAGTCAGGAGGCAGAGGTGAGGAGAGAGAATATCCCAGGCATGAGAAAGTCAGAGAAAATGAAAGAAAAGGCAAAGAGGCTAGTGTCAAAGCATACTTGGGAGGTTGGATATGAGGATGTATGAATACTGGAAAGTGGGGGGAGGCACTACACACATAAGCACAAACAAAATTTATGCAAAATAAATCCAGGACAGTTCTGAAATGGGAAGAACACAAATGGAGGAAGGGAGAAAGACTTTCTATAAGGGCCAGAACTTGAGCAGAGCCTTGCAGGAAGCTGAAGGTTCCCAGAGATGGAAGTGAGGAGAGAATGCATTGTAGACATAGATGAAAGCCTGCACAAAGGCTTGAAGACAGGAGATGTAATGTTATATACAGCAAAAGGCTAAAAGCAGTTTGTTTGGAAGGTAGAGTGTGTGAGGGAAGAGTGACACGTAATCAGCCTGAAAGCTAGCTTGGAGGCAGATTGTAAAAGGCATTAAGTGCCAGATTGAGGAGCTGTGTTTTATCCTGGGGGCAATGGGATGCCATTGAAGCTTCATGAGCAAGGGAGTGAGCTGGTAAGCATTTTAGGAATATCAGTTGGCAATTGTGTAGTGGATGAATTAGAGAGAAGGGAGGGTGGATGCAAAGAGATCACTTAGGGGACTACTGCATTAGGCCAGAGAAGGCTGGATTGAATGGAAAGAAAAGGACAAATGTGAGAGTTGTGAGAAAGGGAATAGACATGAGTTGACAACTGATTGGAGATGGGGGCTGACTGTGAGTGAAGAGGAAGGATGAGGCTTAAATTGTGACCCTGGGTGACTTGGAAGAATGGTGGTGCATTTGAGAAAAATGGGGATATTAGGAGGGGTGGCTTAGGGGAAAAGATAATGAGTTCAGTTGGGGACTGGTTGAGTTTGAGAAACCTCTGTGACATCCAAATAGAGCTGTTCATCAGACAATTGGAAATGCTTGTCAATCCTTTGTTTCTTTGAGTTGACTTTTTTTTTCCTTTTCAGGGAAATTTGCATTTTAATAGAGAGGAGAGCCTTAAACTAAAGAAAGGAAGCTTCAGTGGTGAAATTTCAGGCAATCATAATTTTAGGGACAAGCGAATCTTTTCAGTCAAGGAAAAATTTGCCTATTCTGCCTATATGAGAGGCAAGCCCTGGTCACATCCAAGTACATCAACACTCAGTTAAGAAGCATTCATTAAGTACCTGATCTGTGCCAGACCCTGTGCTAAGAACTGCACATACAAAGAAAAGCAAAACACAGTCAAGTGTTGGGAGGACTAACTAGGATCATAGATGAAAAAGTGCTTTGAAAAATTGAAAATTCCACTTTGGTGTCTGAAATCATATCATCTGCTCATTTATTAACTAATCTATTTATTTATTTTTTTAGAATTTATTCACTGATTCATTTGTCCATCTATCTGTCATCTGTTTATCCATCCACCTATCATTTATTTGTCTATTCATCCATCTATCTATCTATCTATCTGTCTGTCTGTCTATCTATCTATCTATCTATCTATCTATCTATCTATCTATCTATCTATCTATCTGTTTACTTCACTGACAGAATGAGACCATGACCTGGGATTTTAGTAATGTGCAGGGCTCCCGATTCTGAAACTCCCTCCATCTATGCAAGTGAGCAACTGAGATAAGCCAGTCCAATTTATGGAGGCAATGTAGAATGGTAGATAGAATGCTAGACAGGAGTCAGGAAGACTTGGATTCAAATCCTACCTCGGACACCTATTCAACGTGTAACCCAGGGCTAGTCATTTTACCACACCTTCTGAAACCCTCAATTTCCTCGTATATAAAACAAAGGGTTTGAATTGGAAGACCTGAAAAGTTGTTTCTAACTTTGACCTTATTCATCTACACTATAGGGAGTCCAATGGTGTAGTAGATATAACACCTGACTTGGAATAAGAAAGACTTCAGTTCAAATTCTGCTTCACAAACTTGCTAATTATATGACCCTCGCCAAGTAATTTCTGAGCCTCAGCTTTCACCTCTCTAAAATGGGGATGATGAGTCTGCCTCTCTCCACAGGGTTATTTTGAGAATCAGATGAGATAACCTATGGAAGGCACTTTGCAAACTATCTCTTTGTCTCACAGCTGATTGGGGCACTGAAATATTAAGCAATTTGATCCTGGTCACACAACTAGTATGATTCCAAGACTGTGTCTCTATCCACTGAGCAACCTGCCCCTTGTTGCTATTTGACAAACTTAAAAAGAAAGCTAGAACCAAGAGCAGATTTCATTTCGTCAGGGCAGAGTCAAAGATGGAAAATACAAATCCATAAATTCTTTGGTGGTTTCAGAGAGTAGGACCAACCATCTCCCTAAGTTCCCCCTACATCCCTTACCCACCATCTCAGAAAGACCTTGGTTATGCTGTAGCAGAGCCAGTCAAGCCAGTGAGTGAGATTCAGCCATGGTGACAGTCACTCAAAGGAATTTAACTTGGTGTTGAAATGAAAATACTTTCCCCAATTAGCAAGCTCACAGGAAGAAAAACACATTTTGTTGTTTTCTATCCTTGGCTCTTCTCTCCTATTATGATGGTGATTGAAAACCCAACCTCATTCACAGCCGCCTCCTCATTGGCTACATCTTGCCAGGGCCCCAGCAGCCCAGGGAAAGATTTCATTCTGCAGATTCTGGGCAAACCCTTCCCAGGCACTGCTGGAGACTGCATGCCCTCCCGCAGCTAACTCCATGCCAAGAGTTCAGCTCCACATCTGAAAAACTGTTAACCCACAAGCCAGAAAGAAGGAATTGAATCTCATTCTTTAGTTTTAGCTTTTGTAACTCATCTCCCATCCCCTCCACTTCAAATCAATCCTCAAAAACATGGCTGTGTGTGCCTACTCCTACAACAAAGCAATGTGCTAGACATTGGAAGCAGAAGGGAATACTGCAGTGGACTGATTTTGGAGAGAGCTTGCCTTGGAGTGAGGAAGACCTGGGTTCGAGTCTTGCTCTTGACACACATTGCCTGAGTAAGTATGGGCAAGTCCTTTAATCTCTTATATCCCTCCAGTAACTCTTTTAGAAGGAGGTTCTTAATCTGGGGTCCAGGGAGAGATTTCATCTTTATTTCAATATAATTGGTTTCCTTTGTAAGCCTATGCATTTTATTTTCTACACTTAGAAACATTATTTAGTGAAGGGCTCCATAGACTTCACCTGGATGCCCAAAGGGTCCATGACTCAAAAAAAGGTCAGAAGCCCTGTAAGTTAAAGATAGCTTCTGATCACCATCAGTGGAAGGGATTTCTATAGCAAAAAGGTGTTCTCTTGTTCTTCAGTCATTTTTGGTTGCATCCAACTCTTCTTGACCCCTTTTGTGGTTTTCTTAGCAAAGGTACTGGAGTGATTTGCCATTTTCTTCTCTGACCGATTTTACAAATGAGGAAACAGAAGTAAATAGAGTTAAGTGACTTTCCCAGGGTCATACAGCTAGTAAGTGTCTGAGGTCAGATTTAAAATCAGGAAAAGGAGCCTTCCTGATTCTAGGTCTAGCACTCTATTCACTGTGCCATCTAGCTGCCTACTCTGATGAAATGTCGCATCCAGATCCAAAACGACAGGAATTAACTTCCAAAAGATTAAAATTGATTGGTTGAGGGGGCAGAGTTACGCTAACTAATTATACTAAAAATATGAGTGAGATCAATGGGAAGGGTCAAGAAAACTGGCAAGAAAAATGAGGAGGAGCAGATCACTTTGACCTGGGGGAAGAGGATGAGTATGGAGGACAGAAGAAATGGGAAAGGCTTCCAGAAAGAAACGGCATCTAAGCTGGGACTGGAAGTAAGGAAAAGACTTCAAGAGAAAGAAACGAGGGGAAGTGCATTCCAGGCATGGGGCAAGGCGTGAGCAAAAGTGTGGAGATGGGAGAGGGCCATACAAGTAAAGGTCATGGAGAACAATCTGTTTAGAATAGATCAAAAAGGCATTAAATGACTCCATTTTGAGCACGAATTTCTCTCACTAAACTTTCAGGTAGGAAGGCTGATATCTCACATAACACTTTTTGTTTTGGACCTCTCCAATGTCCTTATGATGTAATATTGTGTCATCCTCCTGATAGGCTATAGTCCCAGAGGCCAGGGACTACACATTATCTTAACGTGCTACTTCCTCTGAGAGCCTAGCACTGTGCACTACATGCAGTAAGTACAAATCCTTGTTACCTGTTGTACCATATTAAGAGGGAAGAAAAACAACAATGTATTGGAATGACTCAAGGGGCGATTTAGTTTGTATAAGTGATAACTGTTAATATATTCACCAATGGGTCCTTGAGGAGCATTATTCCTTTTGTAGGCCATTCATTTTGGACTAGATTTTCACTTGAGGCGTTATATATTATCGAGAATGCACAGGCAAGTTTCTCCATCTATGCCTCTGGTGGTTAGCATGCATCAACAGGAATAAGTTTTGGGAATAATTATTTACATGCATAAACATTTCATCCAAATGTTCATATTAAATTGACCCCATCCATTGCTCCTAAGAATCAGAACTCTAGAGAAAACTGTGTATCTCGATGGAGATGCACGGAAATAATGTATGTGAAATCCTCTGAGGGGGGAAATAAAATTCCATGCACAGGGAAGATTTATTATTTTTGCTATTAATAACAGTTAATATTAGTTCCTGCTTCCATGTCAACATGGAGTGATATTCCTTAGCTAAGTCAAAACTGCAGTTAAAAGTTAAAAAGAAGAAAAAGAGGGAAACTGGGTTAGTGAAGCCTCCAAAGTGAGTCAATTAAGCATTTAACAAGTGCCTAATATGGACAGGGCACTATGCTAAGCACAGGGGATACAAAGAAAGGCAAAAGCCAGTCCTTAAAGAAACTCACAATGTAATCAGGGGGACAGCTTACAAAAACCTATGTACAAAAGCTACATACAGGATAAATTGGAGATGTGTGTGTGTGTGTGTGTGTGTGTGTGTGTGTGTGTGTGTGTGTGTAGAGGGAAGGCATTAGCATTAAGGGAGATTGGAAAAGGCATCTTGCAAAAGACGGGATTTTAGCTGAGAGCAGAAGGGACCCAAAGAAGTCAATAGGTGGTGATGTAGAGGGAAAGTATTCCAGGCAGGGGGCATAGCCAGTGAAAATACCTGAGTCTAGAGTCTTAAATATATAGGAGCTCATAGAGGTAAAGAGGTGTATGGGAAGAAATCAGGAATGGACATCAATAGACCTGGGTTTGGACCCAGACCTGCTCCCAAATACGTGACTTCTGGAAAATCACTTTGCTTGTCAGGGACTCACTTTCCCTATGTGAAAAATAAATGGCTTAGACTAGATGAATCTATAAGGCCTGATCCAGCTCAAGTTCCTGATAAGTTCTTTTTTTCTTGATGTCCAAAGAAGACCATGAAGGTAGGAGTCAATCCTCATTTGTATCTCTGCTAGAATTAGAATAGCATTATATACATAGTGGGATTTTTTATAATGGAATTTTTAAAAATTAAATTATTGTCCTGATAGAAGAAGGAAAGTTGAATAGTGCCTCTACATAAGAGGTCTGAGATGGTAATTCCTATTTAAGGCCATTTCTAAGATGCTGCCAATGATTTTGCTTGCAAGGCTTTTCCAATAAGTTTTCTACAGCCCTACCCCTTTCAATTGTATTGTTTCTCTAATCAAAGCCAGAGTTGACTGCGGCTATGCATTGCAACTCTAGGCATACTACCTCAATGAACACAGCTCAATTCTTTCTTGGTTTGTGAGGTTGGAGAGATTCTTTACTATAATATAAACAGCACAGTGTGATGGAGAGAGCGCTGGACTAGGAAGAGTCAGAAATTCTGGGTTTTGTTATCACTTCCTTGATTTACTGGTCAGGTGACTTTGGGCAAGTGTTTTTGCCATTTTTGAGCCTCTCTTTCCTGCTTTGTGACAAGGAGACCTGCCTTGCCCATCTTCTCAAGATGGTCATAAAGCTGAAATAAGAGCATACACACACACACACACACACACACACACACACACACACACACACACATACATGTTTATATATAGGTATATGTGTGTATAGGTATGCATATGCCATATCTATCCTCCCTTTTCAAGATAAACTCCTTGCTGTGTATAAGACATCTGTGATTGATTGGTTTTTCTACTTCTCACCATCCTCCTCAACCATTTACAATCTAGATTTTGACTTTAGCCTTCAACTGAAGCTATCGTCTTCAAAGTTATCAAAGAATGTACTCTTAACTGTTAAATCTAAAACTTCTTTTTATTTCTTCTTGACTTCTTTTTTTTTTTGCATTTTTTTTTTCATTGTTAACCATGGGGCAGCTAGGTGGCACAGTGGATAGAGTGCTGGGCCTGGAGTCAGGAAGACTCATCTTCGTGAATTCAAATCTGGGCTCAGATACTTCCTAGCTGTGTGACGCTAGGCAAGTCATTTAACTTTTTCTTTGCCTCAGTTCCTCAACTATAAAATGAGCTAGAGAAGAAAATGGCAAACTGCTCCAGTATCTCTGCCAAGAAAATCTCAAATGTGGTCACGAAGAGTCAGACATAACTGAAAAACCACTGAACAACAATTGTGAATCATCTTCTCATGAATTCTCTCTCCTCCCTGGATTTTAGGCAGCTTGGCCATATAGTATATAGAGGCCTGGGCCTAAAGTCAGGAAGAACTGAAGTCAAATCCAGCCTCGGACACTTAAAATCGGTGTAACCCTGGATAAATCATCTACCTTCTGTCTGGCTAGGTTTCCTCAACTGTAAAATGGGAATCATAACAGCACCTATCCCCCAAGGTTGTTGTGAGGGTCAAAGGAGACAACACTTGCAAAGTGCTTAGAACAGTGTCTGGTGCACAGCAGGTGCTTCTTGAATATTTATTCCCTTGGCCTTGCCATTCTTGTGACTCTAAGCCCTGTCTTGGTTCTGCTCCTGCCTGTCTACTGGTTCCTTTTCACTCTTTTGCTGGATCTTCACTAATGTCATGCCCCCTAGCTGTGGGCATCCCTCCTAGTTCTCCTCTCTTTCGTCTCTGTACCCTCTCACTCAGTGATCTCATCAGTTCCCATGAGCTCAAACAGCAGCCCTGTGCAGATGATCCTAGACCGATTCCTCTGCCTTCGTCTCTCTCCTGAGCTCCAGCATCACATCGTCAACTTCTTTTGGATATCTTGACTCACAGCTTTGGAGTCATCCTCAATTCCTCTCTCTCACTAAACCCATATATCAAATCAGTTCCAGGTCTCATGATTTATTTCCCAACAACATCCCTTTTCTGTGTCCCTTTCTCTCCACTCACACAACCACCGCCCACGTTCAGGTCCTCCTCACCTCCGATCTGGCCTCTTACAATGTTGTTTTCATTAGTGTTCCCGCCTCTGACATCTCTCCCCTTCAACCCATCTTCCATTCATTTGCCAACATGATTTTCCTAAGGTGTAGGTCTGACCATGTTATTCCCCTTCTCAATAAACCCCACTAGCTCCTTATCATCTCTAGGGTCAAATATAAATTTTATTGCTTGGCATTTAAAGCTCTTCGTACCCTGGCTTCTTGCTATCTTTCCAATCTCATTACATTCTCCTCCCTTCCACTTAATCCACGATTGAGCCAGACTAGCCTAGGTAGAGTTCCTTGAGCTTCATAGTCTATCTCCATGCCCTTGAGTCAACTGTTTCCATTCCTGGCATGCTCCCCCTCTGAACTTCTATCTCTTAGACTATCTGACTTTGTTGAAGGCTCAGGGCAAGCGTCATTTCCTCCTGGTCCTTCTCTCACCCTTAGCTGCTAATGCCATCCCACCTAAAGTTACTTTCCATCTGCTCCACTCCGGATTTATCTCATATGTTTGTTGTCTTCCCCATTAGAATGTGAGATTCTCGGTTTTGGTTTTGTTTTCCCTTACATACATAGTGCTATATGCATGGTTCCTGTATATAGTAAGTGCTTAATCTATGTTTACTTATTGAATGAATCTGTGATCTAATTCAGATGGATACCCTCTTCAATGATATAGATTACAATTCTCATCCGTGTGCTCTTATAAATCTTATAAATCTTCTATGGGGGTCTACCTAGTGTTCTATGGACTTTCCTCTAGTTCACTTGAGGGCACACTGATACCAATGGAACACATGGGCCATTGATCATTTATTCCTCACTACTACCACAAGATCTTTTGTCAGTGCACATTTCTATTATGACATCATCCCATGTCCCCTGTGTACGTCATTGGCAATATGTTACATCCTACTTGTGCCCACCATGAGCCTCTCCATTGCCTCTGCATTTGATTTGCTATCATAATTCTTAAGAACAGAGATTGTAATATCCTATGACTTGCAGGCACATCGACTCATGTAAGAATATTGAAGTTAAAAAGATGGGGCATTTATTTAAGGAGAAAATGGCATCATTAAAAGTACTACACAATTTTTCCAAGGCAATCTTGTCTCCTTTCTTCCTCTTATTCAATTCTAGGCCCCAGCTCTCTCTCCTCTCTCTCTCTCTCTCTCTCTCTCTCTCTCTCTCTCTCTCTCTCTCTCTCTCTCTCTCTCTCTCTCCTATACAGAGTATGTGTATACCTTGGAAAGACCCTAGAGAGATAGATGGACTGGAGAACTGATGGACCAGTCCTATCTATTTGCATATCAAAGTCTAGACACTAAGCATTCTTTATCCACTTGGTTTTTCTGGGGCAGATAATTAAGTCAAACACTTTTGAGTGAAGTCAAACACTTTTGAGTGATTATAGATCTCTCATTTAGGAGGCTCTTCAGTATTTCAGGAATTGATGCAATCAGCACAATACAATTAGCATTTAAAAGGAGTATCTTTCTAGCCATCTCCTTACCAAGCTGCCTACATTCTGCCATCCTCCTCATCCCTCCCCACTCCAACATTGGATTCTATCCACAAGTTCCCAATGCTGAAAGGCAAACTTTTACCTTCTCTTGTACAGAACCAGGACTCTACCTCCCAGCCGTCTCGATGCAATGTTGCCGTGTATGCACACCGCATTTCCAGCTCCACTTTGCATGTTGTCTCTTCTCCTTGATATTCTCTTCACTCTAAGTTTTCAAAACACTCCCCTCCCCTGGTTCTCCTCCTACTCATCAGACCACTGTTTTCAGATATCTTAAACTAGATGTCCAGTAGACATCTTAACCTCAACATATCCATTACAGAGCTCATTATCCCCCGCCCTCCCCAAGCTCTCTTCCTTTCCTAACTTCTCCATTACTGTCCAGGGGAACACCATGCTCAAGTTCTTCAGGTTCTCAACCCAGGAGTCACACTGGCTTCCTCATTATCTCTCACCCTGTGTCTCTGCCCATGTGCAATCCGTTTTCAAGGCCTGCTGATTTCACTTTTGCAACATTTCTTTTGTACACGTCCGCTTCTCTCCTTTGACACTGCCGCTATTTTAATTCAGGCCCCCATCACCTCATGCCTGGACTATTATAATAGCCTGTGGTGGGTCTACCTGCCACAAAGCTCTCCTTGCTCCAATCCATCCTCCTTTTTCCGTAGTCTGACCATATTATTTTTCTCCCCACCCCCACAACTGCTCAATAAATTCCATTGGCTTCCTATCGCCTCCAGGATCAATCACAAAGTCCTCTAGTGTTCGAAGACCTTCATAGTCTACCCTCCTTCCCCCAAGCTTTCCCGTATTCTTACTCCTTGTACTTAATCATGTATTCTTCGATCCAGTGAAACTGGCCTCCTGGCTATTCCACAAACAAGATGCTCCATCTGTCAGCTTCAGGCATTTTCTCGGATTGTTCCCCATGCCTGGAACACTCTCCTTCCCTATCTCTGCTTATTGCCTTCCCTGGCTCCCTTTAAGTCCCAGCTAAAATCCCATCTTCTACAGGAAGCCTTTCCCAACCTGTCTTAATTCCAGTGCCCTCCCTTTCTTATTTATTCCTTCATTATCTTGCATGTAGGTTGTTTGTACACGTGTGTTAGCTTGTTGTCTTCCCCATTAAACTGTGAACTCCTTCAGGATAGGGACTGCCTTTGGCCTCATTTTGTAGCTTAGTGCTTGGTCCAGTGCCTAACACGTAGTAGCTACTTAATAAATGTTGACTGACTGTCCTATTAAAATGTAAGCTCTTAGATGTCCAAGACTGTCTTGCTTTCCTGTGTATCTCTAGCATTTAATACAATATCTATTTCAATAATCCCTCTTTGCTTTGGGCTCTATATAGGATAGATCCTTGACAGTGGCAAATACCTTTGATAATAGATTATTTTATACTTCTCTATTAATTATCAGACATTGTCAAATAGCTATCTCTTATATCTTTCAAGGAGTCATGTATGATCTGGGCATATATTCAAGAAATACTTTGTTGGATTATATACAATAAGCATGACGATATATCATATTCTCTATACCTTTTAGTCAGTTTGCACACTGATTGTAATGATTCCATCTCCTGTAGAATATTGTTTGCAGAAGCTAACCTATTCTTTCTCATACCTTTATCAAAAACACCCTCAATATATGTACAGATTATTCTTGTAAACATTTCATAGAAATGGGAAAGCAGTGATATGGATTAGTAGTTATTGATATTTCTCCAATCACCTTTTTTAATAATATCTATGTTTACCAAATTATTTTATATTCTCCCTTTTTCCATATATCATTATAATTGATCCCTCAACACTCTCAAAATTGTATTACCTTTAGTACAGACCTCCTATGTGTAGCCCAGGTACTTGCCCCATCTTTTTTTTAATTAGCATTTCAATTTTTTTCATGTAGCATACTAAGAAACCTGTTGTGAGAGCCCAAAAATTGGAGGCACCATTGTCATTGATGGAGAAAATAGTTTGTTATAGAAATGACAGTTCTTATCCATTTTCTCCTGCTTGTTAGTCTCCTTACAATTTCCTCTTTAAATGTTCTTCTATTCATTTGATTTATGTTGGTCTCAGCATAAATTATTTTTCCCTCTAGTATTTCTCACTATTTTATGAGATGCTGCTGCTCATAATTTTCTATCATCTTCCTCTATGCCATTGTACAATTTAGCTTATATCCTAACTCTTGCCCATGACTGAAGTGTCTCTCCACTTGTAAAAGTGATAAATATTTACTATATCTGGCCACATAGATTCTTTTATTCTCCTGGTTGTAGCAATTGATTTTAATTGGTTACACTTCTACTAGAAATGCATATAGTCTGTATAAGTGTCCATTCTTTGACCCATTTCCCCCCCCTTCTTTTTTTTTGCAACAATAGCTCACTAAAATATATCCAGTTAGAGTTACTCTGAATATACATCCTATTTGCTCACTTTCTTTTTTCTCAGTCTAACAATATAGATTTTGATAATTACTCTAAGAAGTCAATGATCTAATTCTACAAAGTCAACTGAATCTGAATTGGGTTCCTTATCAGTCATTATTTAGGTCCTGCCTGTTAAGATACAGTCAATTTCATATTTTGTGTGTTATTTGGTATTCAAAATGTCCTAGCTCTCCTGATTCTATTCTTGAAAGTATTGGTAATATATAAGTAGAAAGCTTTCATATAATTTGTATGCCTTTAATCTCTCTCGCTTTTTACTCCTGATCCATGTTTTCCAACATATATTTTGTTGTCCATCCCTGTGCTCATGACTCTGTTCCAGATGAAAGGTAAGAAAGGCCTGAACTATGTTTGTACTCACTGGAAAGGAAAGGGGACAGATACTAGAAGCAGGACCAGTACAGGCCTTGCCAATGGTTAGATTCGGGAGACAGGAGAAAATGAGGAATGGATTATCATGTCACTTAGATATTTTGAAAGATCACCCTGAAGAAGTTGGGACCACAGATATTCATAAGATAGTATTGTTGAAGACTGTCTTAATGAAATAATTTACTTGGTGCTGGATAAGTTTTAGCAGCCATCTCTAAAAGAGGAGCTTAAATCTGGTTTTCCCAAAACATGCTTTCATTATATTTATCCCAATTCAACCTTTAATGGATCCTTATTGCCATTTGAATCCCAACTCCTCAGCCCAGTTTTCAATTATTTCCATAATTTGGTCCTAGTCTCTACCTCTATTAATCCAATCTCACTTCCTGCGACTATTTGACATGCATTCTATTCTATGCAGAGCAGTCTATATGAGGGATTCTTAACCTGTGGTTCATGAGCTTAGATTTAAAAAATTAATATTGTGATAACTGTATTTCAGTATAATTTATTTCCTTGGTCACCCTATGTATTTTATTTTACTTCTTTAAAAACATTACACAGACTTCATCAGGCTGCCAAAGGAGGCCATGATAAAAGGTTAAAGACTCCCAGTCTAGGCTCTGTTGACCATATGAAGTATATTCTTTCCCAAATTCCTACTTTTGTATCTTAGGTTATGTTCTTTCCCCAGCCTGGAAAGTCTTCTCTCCAACTCAGACCTATTCTTCAAGACCTAGATCAAGCCCTACTTTATTTATGACATCTTCCTTGACCACTCCAGCCTTCAGTGATTTCTCTCTCTGCCTTTCTGAATACCTACAGTACTAAGGTCAGGTTTTGTTCATTGTATAGTGCTAATCTACATGGTATTTCAATTCTTTAGAAAATTTCTGGTACCCGTGCTATGGGCAGTCCTCCTACTAGCACAAATCATCATATATCTCTGCATTAGCACATTGTCTCTGTGAGTTGTTACATTAAAAAAAATCATCTGATGTTCAATTTTTACACATGTATTTATACATGTATGAGTGCATTCATATTTACATTTCTATTTTGTCTGAGCCTGTGATTTCATTGGTAAAGAACTCTTGGTGTGAACCATTCTCCATTAATATAAATGAGCAACTTGTCTACAAGTTTTTAAAGTTAAAAGAATATATAAAAGTCTTACAAGTTAATTTGGGAAATGAGAGATTAAGTGACATGTCCATGGTCACAAGGCTAGTATGTGTGTGAAAGACAAGACTTAAGGTACTCTATTCATTATACTACTATTTCTCTCTTTCTTTCTCTCTGTCTTTCTGTTTCTCTGCGTCTCTGTCTCTCTCCCTCTCCCTTTCTCTCTTTCTCCTTCCCTTCTCTCTCCCTCATCTCTCTCTCTCTCTCTCTCTCTCTCTCTCTCTCTCTCTCTCTCTCTCTCTCTCTCTCTCTCTCTCCCTCTCTCTCTCTCTTTCATTTTCCTTCTCTCCCCTACCCATGCTTGAAATATCTCTTCTTCTGGAAAAATCATGAAACAAACACTAAGCCATCAGGAATATCCCAATGACATTCTCTGAGTAATATGTCTTCCACCATTCTGGGACTTCAAGTTAGCAATTCACACAGCCTGTACTCCATATGTCTTGAGGGAAACCCAAGGGAAATGCATTCGTGTTGTTTACACTATTACTTCAAAATATTTTTTAAAAATCCTCTCTTTAGCATGAAGATGCTCTGAAATTGGGGGGTGGGGGGAGAGGACTTGGCATTTGTGAAACACACATGGCAACAAAGTGTTAAGGAGAAAGAGTGATCATTTGGAAACAATCAGCCTACTTATTAAGCATAAAAGCTTGCAGTCAGAGCAGGACCTGTCAATCAATGAGCAACATTGATTGAGCACCTACTGGATACATTTTCTAATGTGGGGTTGCTTCTCAGACCATTAAAAATCATCACAAGGGTACTGAAGCCCAGGAAGACAGAGATTTGTCCAAGCTAAAAAATACCACAGCAAGGACCACACCTCCGCTTTCCGGACTCCCAATCCAATATTTATTCCACTAAACCAAAATGCCTATAGGCTAGGGATCACACAGAGTATGGGAATGAATAGATGTGCCATTGTGAACCATCACTGCCAACAAAATACATAGTTCTTTGGCCCTAAATACTCCTGTTAGTAAAAGCAGCTACAGAGACTATTTGGGCTGGAAAGAGACCTTACAAACCATTTGTAGATTAAGAAACTCTCCAAAAGGTGAGGTGCTCTTCCTACTTATGGCCTTCCCTGCACAAGTAATAGCCTTTCTCTGGGCCTCAGTTTTTTTTTTTATCTGTAAAATGAGGGGCTCAGACTAGATGGAGTCCCCCTCCAACTGTAAATCTATGGTCTTATGAGCATGACTGTGTGATGTCAAGTTCTAAATCCTACAACCTTATGATTCTATGACCCAGAATATTCATCTCTTCCAAGCCATTTGAAAATATTCCCTTTCCCTTCCCCCACCTATTTTGAAGAGAGACAGAGCTGAAAATCTCCATTAAAGTCTTCCTCTAGTACCTCATTGGGGTCATAGTAGCACTCCCTGGGTTCTTGAGGACTATACCAATGGAGCATAATTTCTGGCAGCTTAGTATGAAAGGATCCTAAGTTCTAGCAGGGACCTTAGAGGCTATCACATCTAACCTATTCATTTTACAGATGAGAGAAATTAAGTGACTTACTCAGGGTCACATGATTAGTAAATGTATGAAGTGAGATTTGAACCCAGGTCTTCCTTACTTCACTATCTACCATGCCATTCATCCCCAAGCAGATGACGGGCTATGTAATTTTTAGTCATTTGGCTCTTTAGTCAAAGTACATCTGTGAAGTTATAGAAGGATTCAAATCAATGTTGATAGGGGAATACCTGCCCAGCCCAGTTATAGATCCTTAAAGGTCTGATGTGTAAGGAAATGTCTATTCATTCACTGTTGTATTGTTTGTCTACTTTCTTCGGTGATACTGGCAAACTTTCTCTCATGGTTAATGGTTGATGAATTAGAGACATGGAAATGTCACTGGCCTGGAAATCAGAATACTTAGTCTTAGCGTTGCCATGACCTAGCAATCCCTTCCTGTGCCTGTGAGAGAATCAGTAGAATTTATTCACAGAGTGGTAGACCTATTGTGCGCAGATCTATTTAACTAGGTAATAAACTGGATAGATTGGAGAGGAAAATTACAAAATGACCAGAAGATATGTTCTCTTCCTTTTAGGAATTTGAACCTTGGACAAGTAACTGCTCCTCTCTGGGCCTCAGTTTCCTTGTCTGTTGTTGTTGATCCTTCATTTTCAAAGAGAATCAATGAGATCATGGGGTGATGTCTTGACTTGCATGTAAATGGATTTAAATGAGGCAGAGTTGCACAAAGCCATCAGCCTCATTCTCTCTTCCAGAGTCACTGAAGTCAAGACAAAAGTCAAGATGACTGGCAATGGCCTGGGATGCAGTGGATGATGTTGGCATTTTTGATATCTGACCAATCTCTAAGAGCTGCATGGCACTTGCTTCAGCCACTTTTGTGGCAATTTGAATAAAATGTTCTCATCTTCCCATTCCTATGGGCAGACTTCCTATGCTTGGGGGTAGACATCCCCCTAATTCACTGGAAGGTTTGAGGCCTGTTGATCATCCTCAACCTGGGTTGGCCTGTCTGCTGTGATGGCTTTACTGGAGTGTAGCTGCTGTACATGATATAACTTCTTAGAGCCACAGGTGAGAGATGGGGTACAGGTGGACACCAAGAGTGGATGAGCAGCCCTGAAAAGGGCTCAGCAAGCCCTCCCACCAGAGGCACAAGCCCTCCCTGAACACCTCACATATTCCTAGTTTGTAAAAGACTTGACAGAAGTTCTTATGCATATGACCTTAGGGGCTCTTCCTGATTGCAAGTTCCATGAGCTAACATTATGACACAACTACTAAAAAGCTAATGTAATTTTAGACTACAGTTGCTAAGAATCCAGCATCCAGATGAAGGAAGATATTATCTCCTCTGCAGTTTGTGTTATGCAAATCACCACCTTTTAGAACTCTGTTACAGTCAATGTTCAGTTCAAATGTTAAATCCTCAAGGAGGCTTCTCCTGATCTCTCCTCACCCCACTTCAATTGCTAGTGCTTTCCCCACAAAATTACTTTGTATCTGTTGTGTTTATACCAATATATGTAAATGTTGTCTCCCACAATAGAATGTAAACTTGAGGGAAGAGGCTGTTTGATTTTTTCCCTTCATTTCCCCAGTACCTGGAACAGCTCCTGGCATGTAGCAAGTACATAATAAATGCTTATGGATTGACATAACTGGAAAATGGTGTTAAGTTCTTTGGACACTGTATTTTGGACATTGACAAACTACATCCCACTGCAAGAAAGGTTACCAGGATACTTGATGAATCTGGAAACCACTGGATTCAACAAACTCGTATTAAGTGCCTAGTATATCACAAAACACAATGCTAGTCACTGGCTTCCATGCATACAATACAGGATCTGCCATCAAGGAGATTATAGCCTAATAGGGGAAAGGGCAAGAAGGGAAATAATTAGGGCAGAATGGGTAGTGTAACAAATGTGAAGGAAGGAGCTAAGCATAGTGCTATAAGAAATTTGGGAAAGGAGAAATTGCTTTGACTCTGGAGGGCAGACAGGAAGGGGAGGGTAAGGGGAGGTCTCAGAGAAGCATTGACATCTCAGGCCTTGAAGTGTATGAAGTGGCATTTGAATGAAGGAATAAAATGGTAGGGAGAGCTAGGAGGGGACATGGGGGACGAAATGAGCAAAGGCCCAGATGTGAAAGAGAGGGCTGGGCAAGGATGGGGGATGTAGAGATAGCTGGTTTGACTGGAAACATTAAAAATGTGAAGAGAAATCCCTGCATACCAGTGCTAATTAAGTTCTGACAGTGAATTAGATTGAACAAAGGTGACAATGTATAAGAGAAAAAAAAGACGCCACCAATATCCACTTAGAAGTAAAAGAAGTAGCGATCAGAATTATAAGAGGAGAAACATGGGAGAAGAGTGTCCTAGAAATCCCAAGAATAGAAGTAAAAAGGGACAAATGGTTCAGCATTTAATGACACAAAGAGCTAAGGAGCATAAGGACAAGAAAAAATAATCATTCTGATTTGACAACAAGGAGATCATTAGTTACTTTGGAGAGAGTTATTTCAGTTGTGAGGAAGGCAGATTGCATGTCAAAAGATTTTTTTTTTTAATGGGAATGTTTAGCCTGGAGAAGTGATGAGTTAGAAGGCCTTGATGAGGTGCCATCAAATATTCAAAGTATTGTTTTGTGGAAGAGAGATTAGCTCTCTTGTTCTGCATAGCTCCAGAGGGCAGAACTGGGGCCAGTCTGTGGAAATAATGAAGACAGGATTTGATTGAAGCTAAGGATGATAAGCAATTAGAGCCATCCCAAAACGAAAAGGAGCTGTCTCTGGAGGTTGTGGGATCCTGTTGATTCAGAAGATCATAGACTGAGGACCAGAAGAGATCTCAAGACCATCTAGTCCAAACCCCTCATTTTGTAGATGAGCAAACAGGAGTTTATGAAGATTAAGTGACATAGCCAAGGTTATAAAGGTGGGAAGCATGAGAGGCAGCATTTGAACCCAGATCCTCTACGCTCAGAACAAGTTTGCTTGTTTCATTCACTCATTTGTTTGTTTGTTTGTTTGTTTTTCTGTACCAGACTGCCTTGACTGTAAGTATTCAATCATTGGGTGACCAGATGTCAGATATCAAACAATACATAAACATTTATTAAGCACTACTATACGGCCAGGTACCCTACTAAATGCTGGGGATAAAAAAAAAGGGAGACAAAAGAGAATCCCTACCTTCAAGGAGCTTACAATCTAATTGGGGAAACAGTATGCAAACAAATAAATACAAAGCAAGCTATATACAGGCTAAATAGAAAATAATTAGCAGAGGGATGGCACTAGAATTAAGAAGGGCTAGGAAACTCTTCCTGTAAATGAAAGGACTTTGACAATGTTGTAGAGGAGATATCTGCTTGGGTGGGAGGCTATACTAGGTGACCTCTAAGGTTCCTTCCAAACTCTGAGATTCTCCACTTCCTTAGGAAGTGCTGAGTGGACTAACCTACTCAGTCAAACCCGCTTCCTCCGCAAACATATTGCCTTTTCCTTTACTCTCACTTTGGACAAGGAAGCCCTCTCATACCCCATCTTGTTATCTTGTACCTAACCTCCTCTACTTCTTCATTTCCCTCAGTAGGTCACTCTCTAGGTCACACTCAATTCCTGGGAGACTGTGATCCAGTCCCCTGATTCCCTCTCACAATCTCCTCTTGGAAGAGGACTCTCTGGCAAAGTCTACCCTGGGGACTACTCTCCCTTCCCCCAAAATGCAGAAAAAGCATGGATGCAGAAATATTTTTAAAAAGGTATAGAGAAATGGAAAAGTATCCTTCCATCTGACAGCCAGCGCTTTGAGCTCTCTCTTCTGTATTCCACACTCAGAGCACATGCCCATTCCCCAGTGGCAGGATCTCCCTTCTCTTCCTATAGCACTGGGAATTCTGGCCTGGAGCTCATAACAGTCATATTTTGGCTCAGGTCTTCGTGTGAAGCAAAGTGTGAAGAAAACAACCTGACTGTAGAGACAAAAAAAAAAAAAACATGCTAGCTCTCAGTCCTATACCCAAGAGAGCGTGACTGGCCTTCCTTTTAAATAGACGGAGTAGGGGGTTGCCTACCAACCCTGGAAGAAGTAACAAGTGTTGGGATGGCTTCTCTATTCTCAAAAAATCTCCTTCACCCCACTGGCTAATGTCTGTAATTCTGCAGTCTGAGAGAAGTTTTGGCTTTGATAAATCTCAAATCACAAGTCTTCTGGGAGGGCTAATACTCATCCTTATCAGTCTTATCTTACTAAGGCTAAGAATATCAGAACTGCATTTGACCAGGAGGACATTGGAAAATGCTTAAGGACATGCTGTATTTAAGGTCCAGGCATAGGGAGGGGTAGGAGGGACAAGAAGCAAAGAGGAACACAGAAAGGAGAGAGTAAGGGCTAAGATAGATAACTCTAGTCATTCATGCTTTAAACCTCTGCTTTTTTCTTTTCACATTGATGACTGTGAGTTAATAGAGGCAGCTAGTTAGCTCATTGTCCAGATTACTGGACTTGAATTCAGAAAGTCTTGAGTTCAAATCCAGCCTCAGGTGCTTACTAGTTGTGTGACCCTGGGTGAGTCACTGGGTAAGTCTGCCTCAATTTCCTCATCTGTAAAATAGAGATAACTCACAAGGTTGTTGTGAGGATAAAATGAGATAATATTTGGAAGCCACTAAAGTGCTATATAAATCCTAGCTATTATTAGTATTATTATTAACAATTTATCAATTAACAAGTATTTATTGAGAGAGTACTTACGTGCCAGGTGATGTGCAAAGAATCACTCAAGGAAAGTTGAGAACCATAAGATCATAGTTTTAGAGTTGAAAGTTTTAGAAGTCACCAACCAATGTCTCTCATTTTGCAGTTGAGGTATCTGAAGTCCAGAGAGGCTCAGTCATGCCTTGATGGACATCTCATCATTTTGGCATTCTCCTTCCACCACCCTTCCACACCTTCTTGTCCTGTGCATTTGTTCACATGTTTCTATCAATCATCCCTAGAATATCTATCCAGTATACTGTCAACTTTCCTCTGGTTCTTTGAATATTCCATACACACTGCCCATCTGGCATCTCTCACTGTTTGACTGATCTACCTTGCTTTTCGATCACGTGTTGTTCATATTGTTTTTTCTATCACTTCTTTTATTCAAATCATCATTGGCAATCTGCTCCAGAAGTATATCGTATAAGTACACATCCACATTGGGAGAAACAAAGTAATAAAATAAATGTATATTTGCCAGATAATGGCATTTACTCAGTTGGATTGGAAGGCCATTGAGTTGAGAGATATTTATAAAGCACTTAACACAGTGCCTGGCACATAGGTACTATATAAATGCTTTATCATCATCATCATCATCATCATCATCATCATCATCATCATTGCTAAGGCTGCTGGGAATACAATTCTAATCATAAGAACAACATGTCTACATGTCTGTATAACACAAATACACATAAACACACACACACACACACACAGAGCATATCTGGAAAGGGGATAACAATAAATAGAATGTACCCAAAATAAAGGAAGGACTTGGCTTCTCAGCTCCTGACTTGCTCTCTCCTCTCTCTGCCTTGAGATCCAGAGCCTCTTGCAAAGTACAGCTCATACGGCATTTGTTACACAAGGCCTCCCTTGATCCCACCCCACCCCACCCCCACCTTTATTAGTGTTATTTCCCTCTAGAAATTATTTTTAAACATTTTTTGGTGTCTTGGTTTTACACCATAAACCTGTTTCTTTTATAACAAAGAATAGCGACTCATCTGAAAGTTCATACATCATTTCATAAGTCTGTCATCCCACCCCATCTCTCTATTTAAAAAAAATTAACAGAAATGTTTTATATTATTTTATACAGACTTTTTATTTGTATATAAGCTATATTTGCCCTGTCCCTCACCCCCAGAGTTGCAAGTAAGCTCCTTAAAGGCAGGGACTGGTTTGCTTTTATTTTTCTATTGCCAGTCCCTATCACAGCACGTTGTGAATAATACTCAAATACTCAAATCTATGATCTCCATGATTTGGAACTTGCCTCCAGTGATGCCCATCATAATCCATCCATGCCATGCTAATACTATGTAACCTCTATCCATGTGCTCCCCAAAGTTTGCCACAAGGGCTTGCCCCAATATGCTGGAGGCTTTCCTCACCTCCAAATATGGCAAGGGGACTAATTAAGTGCTCTGGTTGCCCACCTGGCATCTCTTTCTCTTGCCATGTGACTAGCCCGCACTTTCTTTCTGTCACAGAATTCCTCCATGGCATCCTTCACTCCCATTCTTCAGCTCTTCATTAGCTAAATGTTATAGCCTGATCATACCCAACATGAACCTCTCCATTGCCCTCTGTATTTGGGTGACAGTCATCTTCTGTTCTTTAGAGGCAGGGGTATGCTGTGTCTCTGCCATCTGGCAACACCAGTGAAATGGGCTTTTGCTTTCATAGGAAACTTGAGTTCAGTCAATGAATTTTTCAACTTTGGGCATAATATTGTAAGTCCTTAATACATATTTGCTGATTTGTTACATCTAGACAAAGTGGTATAAGAAAATTTAAGGAAAGATTATTTACAGCTGGGGAGATCAGTGAAAACCTCATAGAAGAGGTAGCATGTGAGATAGCCCTCGAAGGAAGAGTTTTTATAGGCAGAAATGAGGAAGAAAGAAATTCCATGTGGTTTGTGAGAATGCACAAAAGTTTGAGAGTTCAGGAGGAAATTAGGGACCAGATAGTATGTAGCATGCACAAAGAAGAGTATTGTAAAATAAGCCTGGGAAGGTAATTTAGGCTGAGACTACAGAGAACCTCAGCAACTAGCCAAAGATTTGATATTTTATCCTAGAAGTGATGAGCAGCTACTGAAATTTTCTGAGCAGGGGAATGGCATGATCACAACTGTTTATTAGAAAGCTTACTTTGGCATCTGTATAAAAGATAGCTCTATATTCCCACACTATGATATTTAATTCAATTCATTTGAACTCAAGCAATATTTATCAAAGACCTTTCCACTATTGGGCAGTAGAGAAACAAAGAAAAAAATGAATTGCTCATTCCCTCAAATGATAAACCACAGAATGTACAACCTAGAATGTGCCCATCATAGAATACTAACTTGGACAGATACTACAAGTGTGGGCAGTGGATTGGGCATTGAATTGAACAGGAAAAGGAGAGTGGTTGAGTGGGCTGAATTACCAGTAAGTGATTGCAAAATTCTTCTAATGACCCCAAGCTTCTCCCCATGCAAGGGCCATCTATCTAATTAATTCTAATATTCTTTCAGTGACGTTTTGTTGAGAATCATGGAACATGATAATGTCCAAAGAATTCAGGATCATGCCAAAGGCAATGGACTGGACATGGTATATGGTAGACATAAATAGGCTATAACATTGAAAACATTTGGACTAGGTGTGCTCTGTGTCTAGTATCTTCAAGTTTTAGCTTTGGGATCCTAGTGATAAATGCTAATTCAGGCCAAAAATGTTATAAAAAAACTGCATCAGTGAAGAAAAAGAGAGATGGGTTGGTCATTTGGGGGGAGAGACAGGGGAGGGGAGGAGAGGGGAGGGGGAGGAGGGAGTGGGGGGGAGGGGGCAGGGTAAGGGAGGAGAGGGAGGAGAGAAAAACATAATAGATGTACCTCTTGTGATGAATTTAGAGGAGAATTTAGACAAGAGTCATTTGAAATTAGAAGGAATAGATGGGCTACAATCTACATCTTTGGAGGGAATATCCCCATGGGATCCATGAATCACATATCTATTTGAGTATCTGAGTGAATGGGCAGATTGGAGAGGTGTGAAACAAAGAGTAGGGAGACAAGAGTCAAGGCTAGATACGATGAAGACCTGAGTTACAGATGGTGGCCATGGGGTGGAGTGGAGATTGGTGCAAAAAAATACAGTGGAGGCTGAGTTAATAGGATGGGGCAATAAAATTGATGTGTACTATGGTGGCCCTTAATTCTACCCTTTCTCATTCTCCTCCCCGCCCAGAAAAACTCCTAACATTATTTGTATTTTCCTCAATTTTTTCTAATAGTTTTATTTTTATGTTTTGGAAAGACTCTGTCTGTCCCTGTCTCTTGTTCTACTGTGTTTTCCTGGCAGTTCTTCCAGGGGAGAGGCACCTTTGGAGCAGAAAAGGCCGAGGCAGAGACTGAGTAGCCTTGGTAACGTGTTTGCATAATTATGTGCAAGCCGGGCATTCAGGAGAATGGTACCAGGGGTGAGGCCCACTCCTATTTGTTCTCCTTAATTTGCTCCAAGGACTCTCTCTGCTCCTGAGCCTGCCCAAGAGCACTCAACACTTCGAGGCTGCCAATGTTAGCCAGGCATAAACTAGAGCCAGATCTGGTGGTTGGAAAAACGGGAGCGGGAAGAGAGGGGGAGAGTTATCAATAAAATCTTGTGACATTCATGGGTTTGTAATCAATTATGTGGCCACTTGACCAGAGCTGCAGTACTGTAAATGTTTACACACTCGGGGTGCCTCGAGGCCTGCATGATCGTTGGGCATAGCCCATTTGGTCTGCAAGTGTAGCGAAGCCTCATTTACAGGGTACCTGCTTGGTGGTGGTTGGTGAGAGCAAGGGTCCATGAACTCCTAGGGATAAGGGAACTAAAAGATGTGATTACTGCGCGTGACAGTAAAAACGGCAGAGCTGGGGTACATTGGCATGCATGTCCATTACGCATGCATGCATGCTTCACAGGGGCATCTGACTGGGTACATGTCTCTTCCACATTCAATGATTTTTTAAAAAAAGAAAGTTTTGTTGTTGCTTTTTGTTCTTACATCAAGTTATTTCTGGATAGAACCCGCCCCCAACCCCCACCTCACTTGTCATCTAGGGACCTAGACCTTTTCTTGTAAAACAGAAAAAAATTAAATGAAAACAACCAATAACATATCCCTTTCATGACAGCATTGACAACATACTGCCCCTTTCACCTTTCCTTAAAAAAAATAAAATCTTTTTTTGTTATAGTTGAACAATTATTCAAAAAACCACAAACATTCCAATATACAAAGAACAAAAAGGAGTACTCTCTACAAATTCATGAATTTTTGTTATATAGTTTGTTTCTGTAAAGCATGTATTAAATTTAATGTAACAGTCAAAAAATTGCCCTTTTTGATTTTCTTCTATCCTGAAAGTCATCTCCTGACTTTCTTTTGAGTTGAGAGAAGATGTGTTTCATTGTCTTTTCTCTGGGACCCATGATGTTTATGACAACTATTCAGTTTGTCTTTCTTTTAATGTACTCTTAATTTACATTGTTGTAGTCATTTTGTATAGTTTTCTTTTCATTGGCTTATTTCACCTTATATCACTTCACATAGATCCTCCCATGTTTGTCTGAATTCCTCATATTTGTCCATTCTTAATGCATAGTAATATCCATTAATATTCAACAGTTTGTTCAAATATCCCCTAATTGATAGGCATTCATTTTGCTTATAGTTATTTCTTACCACAAGTCCAGTCAAATCAATGAACATTTTTTAAAGGACTTGCAGTATGCCAGGCACTGTATCATAGAAAGGTGGAAACAGTGCTGCTATGAATATTATGGGTGCTTATAATCTTCTTTCTGAATGTAACCTGGGCCACAAAGCCCGTTGGTGTTAGGACTCTCACTTGATTTGTGGAGATCAATGTCCTCTGCCTGTATGAGGAGTAGGATGGAGTTGATGAGAGCAGAAGAGAAGAGAGATACAGTCTTTTGGGGGTTCTTCTGGCTTCCAGCTTCAAGAGCTGAGATCTTCAACAAATAGCTGAAGGGAGAGAAAGATTCTCTACTTCATATTGGGAAGAAGCCAACGTGAAAGGAGCTGGCAGCCTCTATCATATCCCTGGATTCACAGCTTGCTACATTCGCTAGACTTTCAGTAATTTACCCTTTGAGTAGGATCTGAGTCTCTCTGTCTCTGTATCTGTCTCTCTCATCTTTTTCTGTCTCTCTCTGTCTCTCTGTCTCTCACTCCCAAAAGGAGAGCTCATTTATTCTGTGTATTATCTAGTATATAGTTTTCATCTATATACTTTCTCCAATTTCTGCTTTACTATCTTCTGAGATAAAGGATTTCTTTGCTATTTGCTATGTGTGTTCATTGTGGAACTATTATTTGATTGGAAGGGGGTCATCTTGGATACAGTGCTTTGGAACACTCTATCCCCATGAAAAAATAGTAGTCAGGAATCTGAATTTAAGAAATTATATCACTTAGATTAATACTATTTAAGGGAGCAGACAGATACAAATCTAGCCAGAAGAGTAGAGTGGCCTGTAGCCCCAACCTCCTTCTTCCCCTCCTGGTAGGAATTTAAGTCTCCTTTGAAGAATTGGGGAGGAGATGATAAAGATGTCTATTCTTGCCTCCCTGGGGGCCACATTAACATGTATCTACTTATTGAATTTTCACATCCAGATGTTCTAGGTCTATGTAGACCTATGCTTGTTGTATTAATTCATAAGGAATTTTGACCGTAGAGTTGATTTCATTAATTTGAATACAGAGAGAGAAGTTCAGTTTCATTTGAAAGCTCTCCTATGCACTTGATGAAAATAGCATACAATTACCACGTGTAAAGAAGGTCAGATAGTTTAATATTTCTAGGAAACTTGTGACTGTCTGCCTTGTTCATCCACTTCTGTTTCTTTCCTGAAGTGAGCTACTAAAATATGCTATGATTAAGTTGAATTCGATGAGACAAAGAAGAAAGAGCTCATTTAACCTCCTAATCCTTCCAACCAATGCACAAACAATTCAACACAGAGGAAACGAAAAGGAAGGAATTAAAATGATCTGAAAAGTGAGGTTCGTCTAAGGTAGTCATCTTAAATCATTCAGGGAGGTTTATCCATTCATGTTCTAGACAGTAACAAGTCATTTTCCTCTCTTCTAAGTGCAAAGAACTCTTCAAGTATGTACACGCATACCTCATTTACCTGGCATCTGTCAGGGAAAGTGTCTTACTTAAGTGACTTTTCTATATGTCTGAAGATTGCTCCTTTTTTTTTTAGTGCCAAAACCTTAAAAATTAACCATTTTTTTTTACTCCAAACCATTATAAAATGCATTATTTGCTTCTTTAATTTCCTAAATAGAGAATACTTAGTTTATTTCATCTTTTTCCTCGATGATCCAAGACCGTCATTCTGAACATCCATTCTTGCACCATCTTGTTTGTGATATGCTGATAACCTCAAGGGGTTTTGAGGTGCAGGAAAGGGGTAATTTGCCCCTGTACTAAATGCCAGCATAGAGATGTACATTCATAATCTCCAGTCTTGTGAGTATATATATATATATATATATGTATATGTACATGTATATGTGTGTTTTAAGTATGTATAGTATGTTATAATATATACATGTATATATGAACACATGCATATACACATGTACATGCACGTATATATGTATGCATACATGCTCTTTGTCTCTTAGGCTGTCAGCTGCCACCGTGATTTTATTCGCCATGCATCTAACATGCTGTCTTATTTTGTTCTTTGTCATCTGGAGAAGAACTACAGAATGTGACTTTTCACCCAAAGAATATAGACTCTGAGATTTGTAAAGAATAAAATGACCACTAGGGGGCACCATGGTGCACAGGAAGACTAATTCAAATCTGCCCTCAAACACTTATTTGCTGTGTGATCCTGGGCAAGTCACTTAACCTCTGTCTGCCTCAATTTCCTCGACTGTAAAATGGGCATAATAACAGCACCTATCTCGCAGTCACAGGATGGCTGTGAGAATCAAATGAGATATTATTTGTAAAGCTCTTAGCGCATTGCCTGACATGCAGTAGGCACTACATAAATGCTTATCCCCTCCACCAGCCCTTAAATTGAGTAGCTGGAAATATATATAATCTGATATTTTCTTTCTCTTTCATCAGGCATCCAGACCTGTGACTTCATCCATTAAGGAGCTCCTAATTGGAAATCCCCTGTAAGGATGTGAATCAGCAATTCATGGGTAACTTAACAGTATTAGAGAGTCTCCTGGTACACCAATGCCAGATCTAGAGTCAGGAAGACCTGAGTTCAAATCCAGCCTCAGACACTTATTAGCTGTGTCACCCTGGACAAGTCATATACCCCTGTTTGCCTCACTTTCCTCATCTATAAAATGAATTGGAGAAGGAAATGGCAAATTACTCCAGTGTCTTTGCCAAGAAAACCCCAAATGGGGTCACGAAGAGACAGACACAACTGAAAGATGAGTAAACAATAAACAAAAAAAATCACAAAATGGAATTTAAAGCAAAATGGAGAAGCTCGTGCTGAGTTAACATACTTATTCCCACTATAGGAGGTTAAGCAGTTTACACAGCGTCACCCAATTAATATGTGTCATTACTTCAGAAGCTCAGGTCTTTCTAACTCCAAGACCATCTCCTCTCTGGCATGTTGCTTTTCAGCTTCCTGATAGTGAGGTATTTCTGTAACTCACTGAATGTTCACGAATCCCAGAGAGTTGGAAAGCACTGATGATTAGATTGGCCAACTGAGGCAGAGACAGGGGAGGCAATGTGAACAGGTCCACCAACCGTCCATAGTATGACAAGTCTAGAGAAAAAGAGAGAATGTCATGGTGGATTTAGGTGAACTAGAGCTCCCAAACTTTTAGAGTATGAGAACCTCTTCCAAATATTAAAAAAGTAATAATAATCATGGGCTTAATAATACTTCTGCTATTAGTACACATCGACTCCATGCACAATGACAAATAGCTAGAGTGAATTCAATAATGCTTTTGTATTTTATTTTTTTAATTCATCAGAATATTTCCATACATTTAAAAAAGAGAATACATATATTTAGTAATACAAATACTTATTCTGTATACATAAGTCTATACATGTTTGTGTCTTTGTTATATTACATCTTTCTACATTTTTGCTTAGAGTTAAAAATAAAAATGACAATATTCAAGGGATAGCATATGGATTAAGAATCCTTTTTTTGGATTTAGCACTGGATCTATCCGCTTGCTGCCCTCACATCCCCAACACACACACACACACACACACACACACACACACACACTTATTTTTCAGCTGATGGGTTGGAATCCAAACAAAAGGATTCCTCTTCTATCTGAAGATAGGGAGGAATCATTGTCACTTCAAGCTGGATAACATCTGTGACATAAAAAGCCATCAATGAGATAAACGTGTATGACCAGTTGGACTGCTCGGGTCAGCTGAGATTTATTGAGCAATCATTAATTCAGCCCTTGCTGTGTGCTAGATACTGTGATAAGTACTGGGAATACAAATACAAGCAGAAAGAAAGACAATCCCTGCCCTCAAGGAGCTTACATTCTTTTTTTTAAAAATTTCTGACCTTTTAATGACCAAGAACAATTTTTATATAATGTAACTTAACAAGACTCAACTCTCTTGTGAAGTAGGTAAGTAAACAACACTACCCATTTAAATAGATGGGTAGATTAGAGGGATGAGTCAATAATATACTCGTGTATTAAGCAACAGAAATTGGAATAGAACTCTCTCCTTAGCTTCAACCTCAAGGTCATAATAAATTTAACTTTAACAATAATGATCTTTAAAGGGTTATTACAATTTAAAATTTTGTCCACTGGTTTTCATGTGCTTGCATTCTGACAGGGAAAGGCAGGACACAAAGGGAGCCAAAAAGTATCTACCTGTAAAGAGTGGGAAATGTGGTCAAGCTTCAAGAGTGAAGAAAGGACAGAATTCATGCTTCATTAGGACCCATGCATTAATAACAAAATACCAGGAAAACCCTCAGTACTTTGGGTAGACTCTCCATGGTGGACTTATGAGAAGACATGGACAAGAGTCACCCAGGATGGGTGGATATGGATGGGTCACTACTGATACCACTGGATGGATTACCCACAATAGTGGGACCACAGGTCAATTCAAATGTTTGAGCATAACATCATTACAGGGAATTGAAGAAGATGGTGAATTGGAATGGACTGGGGGAGGGGGAGCAGAAATGGAAGAAAGAAAACCAGGTTTTTGGCCTTCTATTCATCCATGTGTACCTTACTGTCAACCTGAATTGGAATCTGCACGAAGAGTTAAGACTGGAACCACAGGAGCTACTTCTAACACAGCTCAGTGAAGTCTGGGCTAGCTGCCAAGGTTGAAATTTTAGTGATGCAGGTATTGGAGGAAGAAAATGCCCTTCCAGATCCCCTTTGTCTAAGGCTCTGCAATCTCTGTACCACTTTTAGCTCCAGCAGGAAAGGAGGGCACAGACCACTGATTCAGGGGCAGAGGAAAGATGGAGGAGGATTGTGGAAGAAGTAGAACCAGAGAGACCTCTGCTTTCATAGAGCATAAACTTTGAATCTCAGGAAAGAACCTTCTGACCTATAAAAAGACTCTCTACTTGCATCTTTTTCCTAGCCCAGTTGGATTCTATAGTGGTCCATTCTGAATACTGTTCTTCACATCTTCCTAAAACACCGTTTTCAATATGTACTTGCTGTAAGGTCACTCCATGATTTTCTAAGGCTTTCAATTCAATTTAACATATATTTATTAAATGCTTGCCATATGTAAAGCCTTGTGCTAGGTGCAGGGAGGGGATTAAAGACAAAAATGACATAGTTCTTACCCTCAGGGAGCTTACATTCTACTGGGCATAATAAATAAAATAAATAAATAGTATTTTATTATTTTCAAAGATTGGCAAAGTGCTTTACTCACGTTATATCCTCATAACCACCCTGTGAAGTTGGTGCTGTAACATCCCTATTTTACAGGGGGAAATGGAGGCTGAGAAAGGTTAAGTGCTTTGCCAAGAACCACACAATAAATGTTGGAGTCAAGATTCTAACTGAGGTCTTCCTGACACACTTTCCATTGGGCTGCCTAACTGCTTCATTTTCATTCTGTTTTCACCCAACCTATTCACTTTCTCATCCATTCATTACATGGCATATTTTTTGAGAACCTATCAAGGCCAGCCTTTTACTAGGTGATGGTGGAGCATGGGAAACAAAGAGGAGTGAGCCACTGTACCTATATTTGTTATGTTCATTCTCTGTTCTGTCTTTGCTCATATACCTACCTGAGACGCCTTTCCCCTATGTGCTGCCTAGTCAGATGCTACCCATACATCAGGGCTCACTTCATTATTCCCATCCTACAGCCCACAACAATTTAGTGGAGCAGTGCAATAAAGTAGAAATAAAACTGGCCTGGGGATTAGTGGTAGAATTAGTTACTAGTCTCCTGACTCATTGCGTGGACTTGAACAAGTCACTTAAGTCACTCAAAGATCATATAATTGTTAGAACTAAAAATCCTATATGTACTCCCTCTGAACCCCACACATTAATTATATTATTACATAATAGGAATGCAATTTGTTTTGTTTTGTCCTTTCTATGCTGTTTAATTAAATGTCTTTTGTTTTGAGCTAACATGCTCTCTGGTTGTTTAAAAAAAAATTACACCAACAGGGGCTTGTGAGCTATGATTTTAATTGGATGCTGACCCACACCCATAAAGTGCCTCACAACTAGTATAGCATTCAAAGGTATTCATCAATGAGGATAACCCCAGGTACTACAAAAGGAAGTGAATAAATTGAAACAGATTCAATAAGAGGTTAACAAAGTCAACCAAAGGACTAGGGGATAAGAGAATTTAAACCAGAGAAGAAACGTTTAAGGAATGACCCAACTTCCATCACTGGATGGTTAACTATGCCTAGCAATGACAACACTGGGGGCTCCCTTCTCTAGAAGGGGAAACAGAAAGTAATCACAGCTGATAAAGAATCTAGCTATCAGATGTTAACTCTCATTATTGCCTGTTTCCAGTTTTTGGAACATGAGGGGCCATTAGGCTAGGGTGACAGAGATTTCTATTGTTCAGCCATTTCAGTCATGTCTAACTCTTCATGACCCCAATTTGGGACTTCTTGACAGAGATACTGGAGTGGTTTGCCATTTCCTTCTCCAGCTCATTTTACAGATGAGGAAACTGAGACAAATAAGATTAATTGACTTGCCCAGGATCACACAGGTAGCAAGTGTCTGAGGTCAGATTTGAACTCAGGAAGATGAGCTTCCCTGACTCCAGGCCTGACACTCCATCCATTGTGCCACCTAGATGCCCTTGACAAAGATACTCACGAATATATTGTTTTGACACAATGATAAGACAAAGACAGGTGACCTAGGACCAAGCTCACAGGTACCATGGTCACACTGGTCTCAGCTAGTCCCTCTTTTTCCATGCTTTTCATTGATTCTCACCAAAGAGTCCGTTGATTCAGTAAATGCAGTAGTCTGCTTTTTACACCTCACCAAATCACCCTATGGCAGGCTTCTTCTTATTACCTAGCAGCTGCTCCCTTCTCCAGCTGCTTCCTACTGTGTATGAGGGGCATATCCAAGGAAAACCTTCCCCATACACTACATGGCAACAAATGTGCTCCCTTCTGTCTCACAGTGGCCCCTTTCCTGGACCAGGTACTTGAAAGATCATCCTGGCTCCAAGACTGGAGTTCTATCCATTATACAATGCTGCCTCTCTTGACTAAACATTTTCTTTAACTGATATCTAAACTTTACTTTTAACATGAGATGCAAAGTCCCAAATTCTTTTTATGGTCAATTTTCATGAGCTTTATAGTTAACTGGATAATGAGCTAATCTATATTGGCCACAGAAAAGGAGAAGGAGAAAACCCATGGTCATGAGGTGCCATGATAGTGGGGACACCTGTTTTTGGCAAACACAGGCTTCCTCTACCTTTCTAAGACATCTGTATTATGCAATTTAACTCATTGCTTACTACAACAATTCATGCCTTAAAATTAAGAGAGCATACCGAACTATTAAATTAAAATACAAAGCTACTTTCTTTTTTTGAAGATGCTAGGATGTGCTTTTTGACCACTGGGAGATAAAATACACACTTGAAATATACAAAAGGGAGAGGGGGCTGTCTGATGGAAGACAACATGCTTGGGGCTTTAAAATAAAAACAAAGAAAGTTAGCTAACTGAAAAGAAATATCAAAGGAGGTCTCTAGTCATAAAATAGAAATTAATGGATTAGCGAACAAGGACATTAAAAAGATCTTTCAGAGGCTCCAGGAAATAGAAGAATTAGGGCAAAGCTGAGCTGTCATGTGTAACATTTTACATAACAAACTCTGAGTTAAAGCTAATATAAGCTTTATATCATTATTATAAAGGAGAGGAACAACAGTCCGCACCCTAGAAAAGGGCGTGGGGAGAAGGAGACACAACACCACCTGGGCTCTGGAAGCAGCCTTGGCGAAAGACTGCTGGGGCAAGTTGGCAAAGATTATGGGAAAGAAAGTCCAGGATACAAAAGGAAGAGTTTACAGGGCCTTCTTCAAAGGCAAGGGGAAGGAGGAAGAACAAAGACCTGGGACGATGTTGAGGATAAAGACTCTCTAGGATAGCCGACACGGAAGGGGCGGAAAGGAAGGCAGGAAAAGGAGCCAGGCTGGTTTTTAAAAGCGCAGAAAGGGAAAGAGGGAAAAGCAGAGGAGGAGCGATCGGCTATTGTTTGTAGGGAGACACATCCGACCCGTATTGGTCACTTAGGTTGTGGGATTGTTTTTCCTCCTTGGTAGGAAAAGACGTGGGTTCAAGGTCTTCGGAAATACTGTTGGACTATTTTTAAACTCTAAAGATGTTAACTTGTAAATACTCATAAAGCCACCCTGGAACCTTGTAATGAGTAAAATTTAATACTGAGGACTGGTGTGGACTTTCAAGGCTGCTTTCAAGGACATGCTTTACCTCCACCTTCAGATTTATTTGCCACAAGATCTGAAATAAGAATTTATAATTATACATAGATGTGAATAGACAACTACCTATATATATCTATGCATACATATGTGTATATATAAATATAGACCTGTATATGTATATGTATATAGACCTATATGTACATATATGTAGACCTATATTTCTATCTATAGATATCTATCTAATAACAATAACTAACATTTATATAGCACCTACTATGTGCCAAGCACTTTGTTAACAGCTTTATAATGATCTCACTTGATCCTCACAACAACCCTGGGAGGTAGGTACCATTATTTCCTCCATATTACAGATGAGGAAACTGAGGCAAACAGCAGTAAAGTGGCTTGCCCAAGGTCACACAAATTGTAAGTGTCTGAGGTCAGACTTGAACTCAGGGCTTGGTGATGTCAGGCTTAGTGCTCTAATCGTTGTGCCACCTACCTCCCCCCATCTATTTGTCTTTGCACAGTGTGGTTGTCCTTTAATGAGTTTGCTTTTCAACACATTGGAGGAGAGAGGAATGGGGAGGTCACAAACTTAAGCAGTTAGCACTGGACCTGGAATCAGGAAGACCTGAGTTCAAATCTAGCTTCAGTTACTAGCTGTGTGACCCTGGGCAAGTCACTTCTCTGCTTTAGTTTCCTCATCTGTAAAATGGGATAATAATAGCACTCATCTCCCAGGTTGGTTGTGAGGATCAGATGAGATGATATCTGTAAAGTGCTTAGCACAGTGCCTGGCATACAGTAAGCGCGATATAAATGTTAACTATTATTATAGTGGATAGAATACTGGACCTGGAATCAGAGGGGCCTGAGTTCAAGTCCTGATTCAGACAATTAATAGCCATGTTACCCTGGCCAAGTCAGGTAACCTCTGTGGGCTTCAGTTTCTACATTTGTAAAAAGACGGGATTGAATTTGTTGGCCTCAGAGGTCATTTGGATCTAAATCAATGACATCTCTCAAGAGCTGGAAGGGAGCTTAGAGACCACTGAGTCCAATCTCTTGATTTGACAGATAAGGCAACTGAGTGCCATAGGGGAAGCAGAGTCTGGAACTAGGTCCTGGTGAGTCCAAATCCTATGCTCTTTCCACTATTTGACTCCTAGTTGTCAAGTGTAGGTGACCAGGACAATGTTTATCCCCACAAAAGGAAAAGCAATAGACCTAAGCAGAGTAGAAACACACTGAGATGGTGGACTCATAGGGGAATGTGGGGAGGATCTGCTTTTTTCTCATCATGAGATACTCCCTCTAGAGCCTTCATAGATTCCAAACCATTTTTCACTTAGTGGATAATTCCCAGCTAGTTGATGCTAATAGATGTTCAGTGACTTGTCCAGGGTCATGTGTTCGTGTGGGAGGCGGGATTGAAGCCACAGTCTTCCTAACTCCAAGTTGCTCTTCAGACAGCCCTGCCTTTCCTAAAGTCTTAGAACATTACAATTACAAGCCCATTAAGCAACTAGGAGTAGCCCTGAGGCTGAGAGTGGAGATGAAGATTTGGGAGGCATTGAATTAGATTTGAGAGTTCAATCAGTGGAGATGGATACGATCATGAAGTCAAAAAGGTTGAGGAAGAGAAGAGCAGAAGATCAAGGACAGAGTCTTAGAGAATGCTCGCATTGAGACAACAGGAAAGAGAAAGCAGAGGTGGAGGGCTTGTCAAAGCAAGAAGAAAGGAAGCAAAATTTTTCAAAACTTGATTAATCAGGGGGAAGTCAACAGCATCACATGTTAGAGGGTGGTTGAGAAGGATAAGGCCTGAGAAAATGTAATATCCAAATACATGCACTTTCTTATACAATGATAGCCGACAAATTTTGAAATCCCTCCACCCTGGAAAGCAAAAAACAACCAGCCACCTGTTCTGCATGAGTTAGATATTCTTAGGATTAAGGGTAATAGTAAGCGTTTACAAAGTGCTTCACAAATATTATCTCATTTGGTTCTGCGATGTAAGTGCTATTGTTTCCCTGATTTGTTTGTGAGGAAATTGAAGGTGAGACAAGTTGTTATTTTTGTTCTTGTTCACTCATGTCTGACTCTCCATGACTCTATTTGGGGTTTTCTTGACAGAGATAGTGGAGTGGTTGGCCATTTCCTTCTCCAGCTCATTTTACAGATAAGGAAACTGAGACAAACAGGGTGAAGTGACTTGCTCAGGGTCACTCAGCTAGTAAGTGTCTCAGGCCAGATTTGAACTCAGGGAGATGAGTCTTCTTGACTCCAGGCCTGGTGCTCTGTACACTGTGACTATTCAGATAGTAAAAGTCTAGGCAAAATTTGAACTCTAGTCTTTACTGACTCCAAGTCCAGTGCTCTCTCTGCTGTACCACTTAGCTGACTAAGCATGACCTGGATGGCATCTGAGGTTCCTTCTAGCTCTAGAACTACTAACCTATGATCCTAGAACATGTACAGAAGAAGGGCCTTTGGAGTATATCAAGAGCAATTTCTGCATTTACAGGAAACTACTGGTCCAGAGTCACATCACATCCACTCAGTCACTTCGTAAGTGACTTTGGCAGTATTCAAACCCGGGATGTCCTCACATCTGGTGCAGAACTTTACTTGCTTGGAGGCTGGCTCTTAAACCGGCTGAACTTTATGACCCCTTCAGTTCCTGGATTCTAGGACTCATAGACACCCATACCAGTTTTCATAGTTCCTAACGCCATTTACCTTTTGTTTTCCAATTAACCTGAGATACGACCAAGCTTCGTCTGCCTCCTTTAACGTCTTACAACATCTGTCATTTCAGTTTGGGGATTCCCCTTCCCAATATGGCAAGTCATGTACTCAAAAACGTAGGTGGGGACAGAAAGAAATTAGATAGGTAGATGGAAGGACAGATGGATGGATGGAGGGAGGGGTGGATGGATAGACAGGTAGGTAGGTAGATAGATAGATAGATAGATAGATAGATAGATAGATAGATAGATAGATAGATAGATAGATGGAAGGACAGGTGGATGGATGGAGGGAGGGGTGGATGGATAGACAGGTAGGTAGGTAGATAGATAGATAGATAGATAGATAGATAGATAGATAGATAGATAGATAGATGGATGGATGGATGGATGGATGGATGGATGGATGGATGGATGGATGGATAGATAGATAGATAGATAGATAGATAGATAGATAGATAGATAGATAGATAGATGGATGGATGGATGGATGGATAGATAGATAGATAGATAGATAGATAGATAGATAGATAGATAGATAGATAGATAGATAGATAGATAGATAGATAGATTTAACAGTAATTGCCTACCATGTGTCAGGCACTGTGAAAGCACTGGAGATATAAATAAAAGCAAGTAAGACAGTGCCTACATTCAAGAAGCTTACATTCTAATGAAGAAGAGAGGTTCTGAGAGGAGGGGAGAAAGAGGGGTAACCCAGGAGACAATGCGGCAGGTTAGAAGGAGGTAGAATCCAAAGAGAGGCCAGGAGAGAATGAAATTAAGCATGGCTGGGGTGGTTCTTTCTTAATATTCCAGGGCCTTTGTGATGGAAAATATGAGGGCCACCAGAATTTCTTTGGGCTTTGTAATAAATGAAACCATAGTGTTTTCAAATTTGAGTGGTTTTTAGAGATCATCTAGTCCAAATACCTCTTTTTATAGTGAAGTCCCAGAGAGGGTGAGTCACTTGCCCAAGATCGTTCAGGTGGTTGGTGACAGAGACAGGAGTGAAGTCCAGGCTTCCTGATTCCCAGTCAAATCCTCTTTCTATTATAGCACACAGCCTATCTTGTTGCCAACTCCAGAGAAGGGGTGAGGAAGGGAATAGCATTTAGTAAACACTATTTTCCAGGAACAATGCTAAGCTCTTTGTAATTATCTCATTTGATCCTCACAACAATCCTGGGAGGTAGAGGCTATTAGCATCCCTGTTTTAGAGTTGAGGAAACTGAGGCAGAGATTAAGTGACTCTAGGTCCATCACTGTGTCACCTGGCTATCTCAAGTCATAGGACATAAACTTGAAGTACCAGCCAGCGTTCATAGAATAAACATATGAGCACATGTATGTACCCTTTCACTGCAACAAATGTATTTAGGACAGCTCCCCAATTTTCTATTTTCCCTAGGGAAGTATCTAAGATCTAGAGAGGCACTAATTACTGCACAGATAGCAGCCTGCTGGGCCAGTAGACAACCAATAAGAGCTGAATGCTGTTTTTTGAGAGAGGATAATAATTATAATGAGGATGACTTTTTTTTTCTTCTTGCATGTTTGATTACTGTTCCCTGAAATAATTCCAGGTATACCAAGTGACTGTTAGCAAAATCTCTAGCTGCTTAATGTCAAATTTTAAAGAGAAAGGTGACAAGCTCCAGCTCAGATTTGCCTCTATGATGAGATTGGGAGGGGGGGAGGAAACTTTCCCAGAAAGTTCTGAATGGTAAGGCCAGAAGGTGGTGGTAAGACGGGCAGTGTACCCGCATGTGAGAGTCCTGGGCTAGGCTCTTTCTGGTTCATGATTTATTACGAAACTTTCTCGTCCCAGAGATCTCACTGGCCTTAGTTCAATTCCACACATGCTCCAGTGAGGCGCCTTCATCCCCTTATTCAACACATCATTAAAATTACAGGTCTCCTTGCCAAGAAGTTGTGGTGTCTGATTGTGTCTGGTGTACATCATCAATAGAAAGCCCTCCTTCAAGCTGTCTGCAAGATGCACTTTCTAAATGCCTGCCCGCCCTAGATTTGAGTTTTCCTTGTATAACTCCCAGTTCTGGTGATACACAGGGCCACTTGCTTAAACTCATTGGGCAAGTAATGGAATTAAAGAAACTGCCTGGGCTGCAGCGCGCGAGACATGCTCAGGTCCTTTTCAACTGCCGGTTGCTTCTTTGTCTGCAGAGAAGCCCTTGTCTTTCAGAGCCGGCTGCTGCTCTGTCTCTGGGGCTGATCCTGGAATCAGATAATGAGCAGCAGCCCAGAGAGGGAGAGAGAGGGGGAGAGGGAGAAAGAGAGGGAGAGGGAGAAGAGGAAGAGGGAAAGGGCGAGGGAGAAAGACTGACTTATTATTCTTTCACTCTCAAACAAAACAGAATCATTGGGCTGCCAGGGTCATTAAGGACCCCCGTGGTTGCCATAGAAACGACCTTTGGGGCTTTATGGCTGTTAATGCATGAGTGACTGCCTGCATTATGTGGATAGAAGAGGTCATCCTTGTGTTGGTGGCTGGAAAGAAAGAAAGAAAAAGAAAGAGAGAAAGAAAGAAAGCCACACACACACACACACACACACACACACACACACACACACACACACACACAGAGAGATAAAGACCCCGAGACTGGAGGGTTGGCTGCTTTTTATAAAGAAAGGGTTGTGCTCTATCGCTTCAATTACCCTGCTAGGATAGGGTACACGGATGAGGGGAGTGCTGTCCCTTCTTACCCTCTCCCCTCAAAAAAAAACCAAAACAGCAAAACTTCCTGGGAAATATTTAGACAGATGTAATTGTTCATTAATATTCCTGACAGACACGATTACAACATATTTACAAGTTTTAGTAGAAACATTCCCTTACAGGGACCAAGACCATTTGCCCGTGTACATTATCTTGCATGCACAAAACTGAGTTGGGGTGAGAACCCCAAATGCCGCGGCTGAGAAACAAGTGTCCAGCTCCAGGCTTGCTGAGCAGTTTTGCCCCTCATTCTTACCATGACAATCTATTTCCACCACCAAAGGAAGATCAGACCTCCCATCCCACTCCTACCCCACCCTCCTTCTGCTAGGCCAGCTCCCTCTACTGGCCAATCTCTGGATGGCCATCAAAGTAGGACCTCCGATGGAGGTTCCTCTTAACTAGTAGACAGAATAGCGCAGGCAAAGTCTTCAGGATTAGTGACCAAGGTAGGAGGGGGTCCTACCTAGCTGTCTGGAGGAGGGATGTTGATATTGTTCAGCCTTCATTTTCACAATGTTGGAGTCAGGGTACCATGTGTTTGACTGTGGCTGATCAGACCAGTATGAGTTTAGAAGGTACTACCAAAGAGCGTGCACAAGTGGTCCATTAGAACATTTAGAGTGGAAGTGATTCTGGATTTGCACAGCTCACATTTCCTATGTGCTTCTTCGATTCTGCTTTAGTCATGATTTTCTCTGATGAGGGCACACAATGCTGGGTGGTCCTGTTGCCAGTGTTTCCCATATCTCACAGTCAATACTAAACTTCTTCAGAGAGATCTTGAGAGTGTCCTTATACAGCTTCTTCTGACCATCATGTGAGTGTTTACCTCATGCAAGATCTCAGTAAAATAGTCTTTTGGATAGATATGCATCTATCTGTCCATCTGAGTTGTGCTCTCTGCAGCAGAGTTTGAATGCTTGGCAATTCAGCTCCAGAAAGGAACTCAGTGTCTTGTACCTTATCTTACCAGGTGATCTTCAGGATCTTCCTGAGACAATTCAAATGGAAGTGGTTCAATTTTCTGGCATGGTGCTGGTAGACTGCCCAGATTTCACAGGCATACAACAGTGTAGATGGCTCTGTAGACTTTCAGTTTGGTAGGCAGCCTGATACCTCTTCTCTCCCACACTTTTTTTTGGAACCTCACAAATGCTGAGCCAGCTCTGACAATGTGTGTGTCCGTTTCATCATCTGTGTGGACAACTCTGGAGAGTATACTGCCTAGGTAAGTGAACTTATCCACAGCATTCAAAATTTCTCCATTTACTGTGACCAATTTCCATGCACAGATGGTACAGTGATGGCTGGTGGAGAACCTCTGTTTTCTTGGTGTTGATTGTCAGGCCAAAATCTGGAAGAGGGTACGTCAAATACCAAGTATCCAAGTAGGGAGGCATAGAAGAGACTTGTCTGGAGAAGAATCCCATGAGCAAAATGAAAGAATCCACTTCTTAGTCTCCTTCTTCCTCCTCTTCCTTCTCCCTCTCCTCTTCTTCCTCTTCCTTTTTCTTTACCTTCTCCTCTTCTTCCTTTTTCTTTTCTTCCTTCTCCCTCTTCTCCTCCTCTTCTTTCACCCCTTCTCCCTCTCCTACTTCTCCAGATTGTTATCATCACCATCATTATCATCATCACTACCACCACCACCATCATCATCATCATCTTCATCACCTCCACTAACAGCAACAACCACATGCCAGAACCCTGTATTGGAAGTCAAGAGATTTCATTTCCAATTCTAACTCTGTCACTTATCAGTTTCATGACATTGGGCAAGTCACTGTCATTGGGGACCTTATTTTATTCATCTGTGAAATGTAATGGTTGGGCTGAATGAATTCAAAGCTCCTCTCCAGTTCTAACATTGGATGATCCTGTGTGTAGAATGTGTAGGTTCTCCTTGGACCTTAGGGCTGCAATTGTCATTTTCACATCATAAATGTCTTCCTGTTCTTCCTGCACCCTTTCTAAGTTTCAAAAATCTATGACTGTTACTTGGGCAACTAGAGAATCACAGAATGTTGGACCTAAAAGGGCCCTTGCAGATGATTGAATCCAAACCCTTTGATTTACAGATGAGGAAACCACAGCCCCATAGAAGTGAAATGATTTGCTAGTGTTCATATAAGAATAAATAAAGAGGAGGCTACTGAGATAGAGAGGCCATGCACAATAGCACCACAAGCCAAGGGAAAATAGATCAGTGTCAAGGAGAGGACTATGGTCACTGGAGTCACACTACAGAGAAGTTGAGGACGATTAATATAGGCTAAAAATCAGAGCTGGCTTCTGCTCCTCCACAGCTGCCAACCCAGAATGCTTTCTGCTACAATGAGCTGCCTTTCCCACCCCCACCACCTGACAGTGCTACCTCTTCCTACCAAGAGGAGAAAAAAGCATTGAGCATTCAGTGGGCAAGGCTGGATTGTTAAGTGCTGTACTTTCCAACAGCCAAACACTGACTATGGGGAGCTTCCAGCCAGCCACTGGGGGACTGAGGAGTGTTTTCTCTTTTCAGTCTTCCCTCTCTGCTTTTGTTACGAAACTTCTCTGGAAGATATTCTGAGTTTTTTGGCTCAGTCAGACTAAAAACTGAAAATACTCTTATCAAAACCTTTCAAATGCTTCATCTGTAATGCCTTGAGGCTGGTCACATACTAAGGCTAGGATAATAGGCAGTCAATAATATAATCTTATAAAATAGTGATAATCAGTCAATAAACATTGATTAAGTGCCTAGTATGTGCCAAGCACTGGGGATGCAAAGAAAGACGAAAGATAGTCTCTGCCATAGAGGAGGAAAGGCAACATACATAGTGGAGGAGACAACTCTGTACAAACAATCTGGATGCAGGATAAATTGGAGATAATAAACAGATGGAAGGCACCAGCATTAAGAAGATATATGTATATTATGCATGTTGTGTTTAGATGTTTATTATTTGTGTTTATGCACATATATGCACATGTACATATATGTATATATGTATGTATTTGTGCATGCATGCACATACATGCATACATGCGCACATACTACAGCATATGAAAAATTATGTGTATCTATTGTGTGCTGCCCCCACTAGAATGTTAGTTCCATGAGGGCAGGGGATATTTTTATCCTCCTTACCCTTTGCATATCCAGAGTTATATGCCTTGTCCATAATAGGCACTAAAAAAAATTGTTGAATTAAAATGTGTACAGGTTGAGGAGAACCAAATAAAAGTTTTATTCACACTTGCTTTGTGTAAAAAATGCATTTAGTGATCTTGTGCTGATTTTTGTTTTTTGGTTTTAATTTGTTTTGCAAATACATAAATCTACTATTTGCATTATTCTCTTTGCTAGAGTCCAGCACCTGTTATAATATGTCCATTAGAAAGAAGGGTCATTAGGAGGAAATTCCCTTCCCTTCTAGCTCATTGCATAGAAGGAAAAAAAGGTGATGTCATTAAGACTTAAACTCAAAACCCATCCAAACCTTTTGAAATCTAAGTTTGAGTGTCCAGAGTTTTTCATCATTTCCAAAATCTACTCTGTATTTGCAAAATAGGAATATAGAACCCCAGAGCCAGAAGGATCTTTGACATTGTCCAATCTTATCTCTACACAATGTATTTAACCCCAACAAGTCTAGAGATCTAGGAAAAACCATTTTGTTTCCCTGTGTGTTAGGGTGCACATTTGTATAAGGACCAGACACCTCAGGTCTCTTTTGACACCAAGAATCTATGGATCTAAGTGGCCAAACGGCCTCTGCATGAACACTTCCAAAGATGGTGAACTTACTACTTAAAAGAGAGACCATTCCATTATTGGTCATCTCTAATGACTAGAAAGTTCTTTCTTACTCTGTAAGGTCAAAACTAGGACCAACAGGTCAAAGTTGCCCAGAAAAATAGATTTTTAACTTCACAGCTCTAATGCTTCTTCTACAATCTTTCAAATATTTGAAAAATATTACATCTTCTCTTTTCTGGGCTTAACATTCTGTTATGTAGTTGATCCTCAATTGTGTTTTGATAAGGAGGAAAAATGTTCTCAAAGTTTTCTGGGTATAAAAATGTGTTATCATTCTTAATTTACTAATGAGGAAAGAGAGGCTTCTGTGGTCGCGCAGCTACAGAAACAAATAGCAACGAATAAGGATGGCGGAACTCATGTTTCCATGAAAATAAACAAAGATGGCATATAGAAGAATGAGCACACGAGACTTGAGTCTAGTCTTAGATCTTTCACTAATTAGCTGGGTGACCCTTGAGCCAAAGAAACCATCTATTCCAGTCATTCCTTTTACAGGTAAGGAAACTAAAGATTTGTTCAGTCTTTAAGGTATTATGATTCTGTAATGTATATGCATTTCGAGTGGCTCATAAACATCACACTTTGGAATGGTGTTTATTGATGAGGAAGGACTTCAAAAGTGGATAGAACACTAGACGGAGTCAGGAGGACCTGAATTCAAATCCAGCCTCAGATATTTAAGAGCCGCACAACTCTGGATAAATCATGTAACCTCTACCTCCATTTCCATAGGTGGATAGACCACTGGGCTTGGAATCAGGAACATTCATTTTCATGAGTTCAAATCTGGCCTCAGACACACTAGCTGTGTGACCCTGGGCAATTCACTTAACTCTGTTTGCCTCAGTTTCCTTATGTGTAGAATGAGCTGGAGAAGGAAATGGCAAACCATTCCAGTATCTATGACAAGAAAATGCTAAATGGAGTCATGAAGAGTCAGACACAACTGGAGTGACTGAACAACAACAAAAACAGGGATAATAATAGCATCTACCTCTGAGTATTGTAAAGATAAAATGCTGTGATCTACATAAAACTCTTCCAAAACCTTAAAGGGCAACATAAATGTTAGCTTTCCTTAACTATTATTCTCTGTTTTCCCCCCATCCGCCTAATCCCCCAAATTTACTTCAAGCCCAGATTAGAGTCTGGACTCTGAATAGAACAGTTTCTTTGGAGAAGCCACTGATGATATCAACGAATTTTGTTAGGGTATGTTGACTGGAGTTGAAATTTTCCCTTAGAAAATTAGACAGAAAATGTTTATTTCTTGGGAGAAGAGGGAGCTAGGTTATATTACACAGTAGCCTTTATTTCTACCAGGGTCTAACATTGCTGTATTTTAAAATTACATCTTGTCCAATTCAGAGGCTGCCTTGTCCTCCGAGCTAACTATTAGTCCTGACTTCTAGAACCAGGCCATAGGTAAAGAGTTAATGATTTCTGTGTGTTCTTTAACCTTTGCTCTCTGTGACCATTACTTATAATTTCTCAGATCCAGAGGGCTCTTCATCAGGCCAACTAACCCAAAATCATACAGCAAAGATGAATCAGGAACCAGAGGGGTCAGAAAGCAGAAGCATTTTTTTTTCCCTTCCTCAAAAATAGGCATTATTTCACTGCTCTGTTATTCAGTGTCAGCACGCAGGGAGAGGCCTCTTGTTGTGAATACCAGATTCCCTGCTTTATCCTGCCTGCTTCTCTATCCTGATTGTGACTCCAGGGAGCATATTTTGATATTCACATTTTCAGGGACTTGCTGGAAAACATTTTGGTAACTTTTCCATCTTTGAATAAAAAAAATCAATGATTGGTACCCACTTCTTTAATACTTGTAACAAGTATTTAACATGAGCACAGAGATGGTTATCTTTATAATATTATGGCATAATTATAAAGGGATGTGTGTGTTTGTATCTACATACCAGAGTTAAACAGAAGCAGAGATCCTATACCCAAATTCCCTCTTTTCTGCTTTCCTTCCCCTCCTCCTCCACTTTTCCCCACAAGCCGTCCTGATTTTTGTGCCTAGGGACACTGTTGTACACTACACAGAATGTTTTGTCTTTGTTCTTTTTCATCTTAGAAGAACAGAATGAACCAGTCATTTAACAGCTAGGGATACATGAGGCCAGAAAACCTGGCCAGACACTGGTTATCTTATATAACATCAGCACCAAATCTCAAAGTCTAAGCTCTTTGGTAAAAGAAAGGTGAGCTGTAGGAATTGTTGTAGTCTTGGTAGACATTTTATGGAAATACTCAGTAGATCTGTCTGAATGTTGATGAGACATTTGTGAATGTAGATGGAATCAGGTGTGTTGATGCTGCCCAGTAATGACTGACAGTTGACATTGGTGACGTGCCACTAATTGCAAACATGAGTAAAAGCAATTAGAAATTCAAAATGGTGGAATCATATTTGACTTTATGCAATATAAGTGGTTTTTAAAGCGTTTGTTCAGAACTGAAAAATGTTACAAAGATGCAGAGAGATGTTCATATTTGTTGAGATTGTGTGTGTGTGTGTGTGTGTGTGTGTGTGTGTGTGTGTGTGTGTGTGTGTGTAGGGAAGGTCCCTTTCTTAGTCTCAGCCCCATTTCAATGTTATGCACTCAGCCTGAGGATGAGGTTACACAGATACTCATTTACCTGGAAGATGGGTGGAACAAAGACGCACACACATGCATATTTCTACATGTTTTCTCTCTCTGTGCCTTTGTTCTCAAAAATTCTAAAAAGCTTGTGGCAAACATATTCAATTTGTTCCCTTGAGCTACGGGTAGTGATATTTAACATCATTATTTTCATTACAAATATATCAGTTGTTAAGATGTGTATAATTTTATTGAAACATCCTGTAAATTAAACTAAATGGCAACAATATGTTTGTAATAGATGAGTTTAAATTGACAGAGGGTTTGAGAAAAGAATGTTCAGAGCAATCATGTCTTTTTTTTTTTTGTAACTAGTGAACTCTGGACAAAAACGAATGAATGAAAGAGTATTTTAAGTTCTTACTATATGACAAATACTGGATTAAGAGCTGAAGATACAAAAGTAAAAGCAGACCACTCCTGCCCTCAAGGAACATACATTCTAATAGGGTAAACCAACACAAATGAAGGTGCTTTGGTTTGGAAACTTGTTGTTTGTACTTCATTCTAGAAGGTGAATTGGGTTTAAGGGAGGCAGAGCTGTGCAAAGTCACCAGCCTCACTCTATTCTCCAGAGTCATCTTTGCAAACTTACTGGGTTAGTAAAAGAAGCCAACAGATAAACTGACACACCTTTTCCAGAAATAATGACAATATTAATTTGATTGTGGTCTTAGAATTGGAAAGGAGAATGAAGAGGACTATATGCATTATGCATACATATCATAACATGTTGCAAATTTGGACTTACTTTAAGCAGGAAAGACCAGTCTGCAAAACATCTAAAATTATGAAATATTGAAAAGATGTGCAGTTTTCCAATAGTATCAATAATGAGAGGAAATATGATGTACCGGCAAGAAGCTTGGTCTCACAGTCAGAAGACCTACATGTGACTCCTGGCATGGCCCTGTATTAGATCATGGGCAAGTCACTTCCCTGGGCATCAGTTTTCCCATCTGTAAAGGGGAGTAGCAATACTTTCATTCTTTTCCTCACAGAATTGTCGTGAGGAAAATAAAACACTTTACAAATCTTAAGCAAAATTAATTTTGCTTTCTTTTTTACATTTCTATTCTATTATTAGGTTTTTGGGAGCTGATTCTCCACTAAAGTCAAGATAGACAAATAATCTAGCCAAGCATGTCCAGGAATCACAACACATTAAAAGTGTTCTTGGAAAGTTCCTTTAAGGGTCACCCAGTGTGACTCAGTTTGTAATTAGCATTTGTAAATGGCTGCTGCCAAAGTTCTTGACAATAGCTCCTTCTCTTCACTCAGACAATGTCATTCCCCATGACACTGTTCATTTACTTTAAAAAATCTTCCTTTTTTTAATGTGTCATACACTAAGATGAACTTGAAACCAATCACAAGTTCCAAATCACTGAGCAACTAATTAAGGGGGCTTAATGGTAATAACACAAGCTCATTGGTAGAGATAAAAGATCATCCCATAACATGGGTTTTGTTTTTGTTTTTGTTGGGTTTTTTTAAGGCAATTGGGGTTAAGTGACTTGCCCAGGGTCACACAGCTAGTAAGTGTCAAGTGTTTGGTCTGAGGTCAGATTTGAACTCAGGTCCGTCCTGACTTCAGGGCCGGTACTCTATCCACTGCGCCACCTAGCTGCCCCAACATGATGTGTTTTTGTTGTCTGTTGTTGAGTTGTTTCAGGTGTGTCCAATTCTTCTTGACCTCATTTGGGGTTTACTTGGCAAAGATACTGGAGTGATTTGACATTTCTTTCTCCAGCCCATTTTACAGCCGAGGAACTGTGGCAAACAGGGTTAAGTGACTTGCCCAGGGTGCACACAAATAGTGTGTGAGGCTGGATTTGAACTCATGATGATGTCTTCCTGATTCCAAGCCCAGCACTCTATGCACTATAGTGCCACCTACCTGCCCTATATGACATATAGTATGTGTGATGTATAGATATTGAAGACCAGCAGAGGCTGTGCTCTCCGCAGAATATCATGGCAAGATATGTTTTACAGCACTCAGTGATCTAAAATCAATCTTTCTCTCTCACCTTCAGCAATTTAACTATCCTTCTTGGGCAGCCTGCCATCATTCCAAGGAGGAGAGGAAGCCCAGTCTATCTTCTCTCTGCATTCCAGGTCAAGTGAGGCTGTCATCTCTGTGTCCTGCTGTGAAGAAGAGTCCAAAGTGTAAAAAGTGATTTCTCTTGGTAATCTGTGTTTTGAAGACTCAGAATCCTACCCCTCTGCCAGCCTTCTGACCAAAGTTTTTCAGAAGGACATCTCTGATAATGAGATGGCATTGAATCTTATTATCTTGATCAAACTCCAACCCAAGCCTGAATTTTATCCTACTCAGGTTTGGCTGGAGACAGACTTCCAAGACGAGGGGTGATATTTCCTTTGATGGTGTGCAATATCAGGATATTGGCCTCTGTGGACTGAGTGATCTAAGGAACCCATCCACTTCCTAGTATGTTGACCAATCATGATTGATTGGCACCCCTTGGGAATACCTACTCTTCAAAGGGCATATAACGCTGTACCCCAAAATTCCAAACCTAGCCAGGTCTGAACTGACCCCCTTAGGGAGGGCCAGTTTTGGACTGAACTCCCATGCAATGAATGTCAAGCCACTTTGAGAAATTAAACTACAGACTCATGTACCCCAATTTCATTTGTCTCTTTCTTAGAGCAGACTCTGTTTCAAATTGGGGTTTGTGGGGTTCATGGGGTTTGAGGTTCACAATTGCAATATGGAGAATTTTTATTAGTCATAAGTATTGTTTGAATGGAAGAGTGTATGGAACTGGATACCATTTATTTTCTTAGATGGTCTTTTGGTAATGACCTCAGGTTCCTTAACAACCACCAATTTATTCAGTGCCAGGAAACCTGAATTTACATCAAATAATGCAAAATTCATATGGCATGGATAGTAATTACTGGCTAATTGAGAGGTATAACATTGAAAGGCCACATTATGAGAACATATGGACCACTAGAAGGGAAAAAGGACTCTTCAGTCCACTGAGGCTCATTTTCCTTAACTCCGTTTTCCTTAAGACAGCACCTAATTGTCTCTTGAAGGGCTCACAAATCTCTTCCAACACTTCCTGGACCACCAGGCCACCAACATTGTTCTTCAAATGAAAGAAAGTTCCCAGATCTGATGTGCAATGGTTTATCTCCCTTTGAATCAGGTGTTCACTGAGAGCTTGCCTTAGGATGGCAGATGACATTGGCATCATTTTTCAAATTTGTTTTGCCAGGAAGGGATCTATTTATCACTCTGTCTTGCTTCTGATATAATCATATACTTATCCAAATCATGTAATGTATGTTGTAGTATATAAACTGCTTGAGAGCAGGGACTGTTTTTAATATTAGTTTGGTTTGCCCAGTTTCTTGCACATGGAGATAATAATAAATTCCCATCACATTGGATTGGATTAAGACAGTGTCTTGATTAAGTTGACCTCACTTTAGTGAAATTAAGGGTTACCCATAGAGTAATTCTGAAAAAGAATGGGAAAACGATTCCTTACAGAGAAGTGGTGGATTGAAGGTGCAGAATGAGAATGTATGTGTGTTGTACGTGTGTATGTATAAGTATATATACATATATGTGTGTATGTATATTCTCATTCTGCACCCTCAATTCATCACTTTTCTGTAATGGATATACATGCATACATACATACATACATATATATTTATATTATGTATATATATATGTATATATATATATATATATATATACACACATACACACATATACATGCAAGCACATATACACAATAGATAATGTAGGCATATATGTATGTATTGGTTATATATTATATGAATTAGTATGGCAGAAACTAGGCACAGACTAATATCTTGCACCCTATACCAAGATAAGGTCAAAATGAGTACATGATTTAGACATAAAGGGTGAGACTATAAGAAAATTAGGAGAGCAAGGAATAGTTTACCTGTCAGATCTATGGAGAATGGAAGAATTTATGACCAAACAAAAAATAGAGAATATTATGAAATGCAAAATGGATAATTTTGATTACATTAGATTAAAAACTTTTTGTACCGACAAAGCCAATGCAACCAAGATTAGAAGGAAACAGAAAACTAGGAAACAATTTTTACTGCTGCTGTCTCTGATATAGGTTTCATTTCTAAAATATATAGGGAACTGAGTCAAATTTGTAAGAATACAAGTCATTCCTCAATTAATAAATGGTCAAAGGATATGGACAGGCAGTTTTCTGATGAAGAAATTAAAGCTATCTATAGTCATATGAAAAAATGTTCTAAATCACTATTGATTAGAGAAATGCAAATCAAAACAACTCTGAGGTATCACATCACACCTATCAGATTGACTAACGTGACAAAACAGGAAAATGATAAAGATTGGGGAAGATGTGGGAAAATTGGAACACTAATGCATTGCTGGTGGAATTGTGAACAGACCCAACTATTCTGGAGATCATTTTGGAACTATGCCCAAAGGACTATAAAACTGTGCATACCCTTTGACCTAGCAATAGCACTTCCAGGTCTGTATTCCAAAGAGATCATAAAAGTGGGAAAATGACCCACATGTACAAAAATATTTATAGCAGCTCTTTTTGTGGTGACCAAGAGTTGGAAATTGAAGGGATGCCCATCAATTGGGGAATGGCTGTATATGAATTGCAGTATATAAATGTTCCATAAGTTCCAACAATATACTATTGTTCCATAAGAAATTATGAGCAGGTGGACTTTGGAAAAACCTGGAAAGACTTACATGAACTGATGCTGAGTGAAGTGAGCAGATCCAGGACAACATTCTACACAGTAACAGCAACATTGTGCAATGACCAACTTTGATAGACTTAACTCTTCTCAGCAATACAAGGATCTAAGACAATTCCAAAAGACTCATGATAGAAAATGCTATCCACATCCAGAGAAAGAACTATGGAGTCTGAATGCAGATCTAAGCATACTATTTTTTCTTTTTCTTGTTTGTTCTTTCTCATGGTTTTCCTCTTTGGTTTTAATTCTTCTTTACAACACGACTATTGTGGAAATATGTTTAGTATGATTGTACATGTATAGCCTATATCAGATTGCATACTGTCTTGGGGAGGGGGGAGGGGAGTGAGGGGGACAAAATTTAGAACTCAAAATCTTATGGAAGTGAATGTTGAAAACTAAAAACAAACAAACAAAATTTTAAAAAAATTAAAAGGGAATGTTCATTGTTTGAGTCCATCTGCAAGGAAAGTTTAGTGATAGTGGGCCAGACTGCCTTGGATAATAGGCCAGACTCCATGGAGTCCACCTGCATCCTTCAAGGGTACCAGATTTTCTTGAGGCAAGAACAGAACAGTGATTAGCAGGAGGACTGAACTTCTAAACTTAACTCAGAGATTGTGAATGATTTACAGGTAAGCTGAATTTCCAAATTTAACTCTGAGACAAATGAACCATGACTTAGGCAGTTACAAAAATGTCAGCAGTGATGCAGAACCAAAATCAATAACAAAATAGAATGAATTTGATTTTCAAAATTTTCCTAATTTTTTCCTAACGTCATTCTTGCATTTGTCTCATTGCAACTTCCACCCGCTACATTTTCAGAAGCTGACCTCTCTCTATAGCCTTTTTATTTCCTGACCAGGATATTTTCTTTACAATTAAGCTAGTCTTTCCTCAGCCTGTAACCAAAGGAATTCCTCCAATTTAGGGATCCCTTGACTTCAATCTCCCTCCTCTCTGGGCACCTTCAGTATACCTGGCTGGCCAACTGCTGTACCCAAACCAGAGACCATGCCCTGGAGGAAATTCTGCTTGGAAATTCTGGCAATCTATTGATTGGGGATGTTCCCCCTCCCCTACCCCAGAATACTATTTCAGAAAAGCTCTGACCATGCTTCACTTCATTTGTTCCTCTCCAACCACATCCTCCAGCCAAACCCCTGTCCGATCACCTCACAGTAGCACAAGCATATCCTTTCCTGCCTGCTCCCCCATCTTCATTTCTGGAACCATGAATCAAGATGAAAACAACTCTGCTATTATTCTTTGTTGGGTTATATCACCATATTCTCCTATGGCACCAGCCTGGTGACTTCCTAACCCAAAATATCACTCCCTAGTCTCTATTTTTTATGTGTTGTCTCCCTCATTAGAAGATAAGATCCTTAAGGACAAAGCCTGTCTTTGTGCATGTAGTTATATCTCTAGCACTTAGCATAGTGCCTCCCAGGTGGTAAGAATTTAATAAACGCTTTTCATTCATTCATTCATTCATTCATTCAGTAAGTCAGTCAGTTCCCCTAGAGGCTCCTGTCCTTCCCCAACCCACATTCCCCTCCCCACTTTATTTACAATGTCTCTCAGATGTAGATTGTAATATTACACTTCACCCATGGGAATGGCTTTGTAAAATAAGATGTCTTCCAGCCTGAGAATTCCTGAAATCTGACATTTAGGGTTGTTTGTGTTGAATTAATAGTATGAGCTCAGCAAGGGACTAAGTTGGTATAACATAATATAGTAGAATATGAATCTGTAGCTTGGGATTCTAATCCCAATTCTACTATTAACTAGGTGTTTGACCTTGAGTTTAACATTTTGGAATCTCAATATCCTTATATGTAAAATGAAAGGCTTGTCTCCAAAGTTCCGTTCCTTGCACATCTAAAGTGCTATGCTATACCAATTCTTAAGTTTAGAAATTAGGAATTGAAGAAAGATTTCTCAAGATAACTCCCCTAAAGTCAATGCCTTTTGATAGCATTGAGGTGACACTGGGTTCTTCAAGGAAAAACAAAAGAAAACACTAGACCAGTAAAGTTATACTCTGTCAAGTCAGAGATCCCTCTACTCCACCCTCCACCCCCACTCTAGACCAATGGTCTGTGATTAGTAATGTAAAAGAATTGCCCCAGACTGAGAGGTTGAGTCTATGGTCACATGGCTAGTTTATGGAAGTGGTGGGATTCACACCAAGACTTTAAGATTAAAGTCTCTGCCACCCTCCCTCTGACAGGTCCTATTGAATTTCAAGTAACAGCTCAAACGTTGACTATTTGCTCTTCCTTAAGGGCTAACCTACCTGGGAAGAAAGGCTCATCACTAGAAGGTGGGCTACCAAGTAATCATTTATTTTTTTGATGGGGTAAAGAAGGGGACACAGCCACTCACTAAACCATCCACCAAAATGTGGAGTTGTGATATGTATTCCAGTGGAGAGTACCTACTGATGAATTTATGATCATTCAAAAGATTGAAGTTCTTTACATGAGGGGTACCCATGATTTACTTTTCGGCAGCTGGACTGCACGGTTTCCTGGCAATTTGAACAGAGCACCTGGCTCATTTGCATGCCCTTTGAATAATGAGGACACTCAGCCTAGTCAAGGCAGAGAATTTTTTTTTCTCTTCATGTGGCACTAAGGCAGTGATTTGTGCTAGAAGCAGAAACAAGATCCCTCTCCTGAAAATAAGACTGTAAACACTGAGTATGTAACTAGCACAATCACTTACCTAGAGAGGCTTGCTAATAGATTTTTTTTTTTGTCTAGAGTGATTAATTATTTCTGATGGGCTAATAATGTAATTTCAAAAAACACAATCTAATTTTTAAAAAAATACACAAAACAGCATCAACAACAACTGAATGCAGCCTCCAAAATTTATAACATCAGTAATAGAGAGGGCATACTGATATAAACCTAATGATAGCTCCCATGAATTCAGGTTTATTCATTGATTGACTGTTTACTGGCTACCAGGTACTGTGCGGGGGGATACAAAGATGGAATCTCTTCCTTTCATATATGTTGCTATTAAATGCACAAGGCAATGTTACTCATACCCATGGCTCCAGGGGCATGCTCTGGGGCACATCAGACAAATAGAACATTGGCCAGGCCTTGAAAACATGTAGGGTTATAGCCATACTTCTTAGTGGAGGAGGAGGATTCCTTAGCTTACTTGGAACTGAAAAACATTGACAGATGACCCTTGGGCCCAAGAACCTTCCTCCAATTACAACCCCAGGAACTGAGTGTTCCTGGAGACAAACTAACAGTCTGAAATGCATCTAATTGTAGATGTAAGACTATACTATGGAGCAAAGACATTTCTTCTTGACCCCAATTGACTCCCTCCAGCATAAGGATTGATAGCTTGTACAAGTTACATCCTTGTGAGGATAACCACACATGACACCCAATATTTAATCCTTACTTTTGAATCTTCCTAAGATAGAAGTCTCTGTAAAAATCTGGCAGCTATGTGATCCAAGGGTTAATTAGGCCTTGCCCAGAAAAAAAATGATTTTCCTTTCTCTATCCTGAATTAATTCTGAGTGACCAACAGGCTCTGGCCAAATGGAAGATAAATGTGAGCTTGTAATCCCGATTCCCCTTACACTTCTTCCTCTTCTGCTCCTGTCTTTAATCTCACACAAGCAGGAAGGCTCTACAGATTCATTGTTGTTCTTCTCCTTGAGATGTGACTTTTGTCTCTTCAATTGGGGTTTGGTTGGGGTTGGTAGGAGCTGATCCAATGTAACAATCCCTTACCCCCATCCCAAGCCACTTTCTCAGAGGCCTTTCCTTTGCAGAGACATTAGAATAATTTCAGTCTCCTTCCTCCCCTTCCCCAGTTGGGTTTAACATCTTAATTCCTTCCCCTGTCTGCCAGTGAGCAGTTGTTTTGAATTCTTCATTGAGCCGTCCACTAGCGACACCAAGATCTTTTCCCTTTTTTTTCTCTCTCTCCCTGAAAGGTTACAACTAATTCAGAACCCATCAGCTCGTGAGAACAGTTTAAATTGTTCCTTCAAACCAAAATTCGTCTGCTGTCGTGTTGCTCAATTACTTGGTTTCTTTAGTCTTTCTTGGATTCCTCGTAAAATTTTCTTCCCTTTACTGGCCTGACATCATCACATCAGAAAAGTTTTCACCTCCATATTAACCCCTCTCTGCTGGGTTGTTAATATGTGCTTGCAAACCACCTGTCTGAGGACTGACTCATAACCTTTTCCCATGAACCAAATTATCCACCTTTTTCTGGCATTTTGGTCTTGACTCTTCTTGACTGTTTCATTCATTCATTCATTCATTCATTCATTCATTCATTCATTCATTCAACAAACATTTGTTCAACCTCAGCAATATGCCAGGCCCTGGAGATACAAAAGGCATAAGAACAAAAAACAGAGAGCTGAAAAGGAGGCCAGGGACTATTTAGTCTAAGCCTCTGTTTGTACAAAGGAGGAAACTTATATCCAGGTAGGTGAAGAGACTTACTAAGAGCATGATGGTAGCAAGCAAGCATCAGAAGCAAGATTTGAACCCAAGCCTTCTGACTCCAGAGCCTGGACAATTTTGGTTCTACCATTCTATAGGCCTTGCCTTCAGGGAGTTTACTTACTAGAGAACTGCATGCTTTACCTTGTCTTCAGCATCTAACCCCTTAAAAAATCAACAACTCTGGGATTCTAAATGGATTTGAGTCTTTGGGCCACCCAATATGATGAGTTATTTAATTCATTTCTATCCAACAACTACTTGTTAAGCACTGGGCTAGGTAGGTTTGTTGTTGTTAGTGGTGATGGTGGTCCTTTGTTTTCAAAGAGGGCCAGTGACGTTGTGTGGAAGAGGACCAATGGCATCATGGTGTGATGGCTTGACTTGCACATAAGTTGGATTTAAGGGAGGCAGAGCTGCACAAAGTCATCAGCCCCCTTCCAGAGTCATCGAAGTCCAAGAGCAAGACAAAAATTTGGATGACTGGAGATGGCTCAGGGTGCAGTGGATGACCTTGGTGTCTTCAATGTGTGACCAAGCTTACTTTTGCCATTTTCATGGCCATTTAAACAAATTGTTTTCACCCACCCATGCTACCAGGGGAAGTCTTCACATGCTAGGTAGGTACTGCAGATCCAAACACAAAACTAATACAATCCCTGTCCTTGAGAAGCTCCATTATACCTTAGGTATATGATATGGCCACAAGGAAATAGATACCAAGTACACATGAAGTAATTAGCCTTTGAATAACTCACTGCCCATCTTAGAAAGCCAAGGACATCCAGGATCTAATGACACTTCCTAAGGGATCACCCAGCATAATGCATCTTTAGAGATAGGCTAATAACCTTGTTATCTGCCCCTTATTTTCTGCCATTACATTCTGGGATTTCTAGTGGTCACCACCCCCACTTCCTACCATATTATATTCAAAATAATATAAAATAATTCCACAAGGGAGAAAGTGATAATTACTGGAGTTGCTGCAGCTTGGCAAAATGTAACAGATTTTTCTTTGGAATGAGACCACAGGCAATCCCCATTGGAAATATGCTGAATTAGGAAGAGTATCAGACTTGCCATCAGAAGACCTGGGTTTGAGTTCCAGCTCAGGCACTTATTAGCAAGCTGTGTGACCTTGTAAAGCACTTCACCTTTCCTGGCTTCAGTTTCTTTATCTTTGAAATGAGGGGGATTGGACTAGATTAGCCCCAAGGTCCCTCTTAGACCTAAATACCTGATCTATAAATCCCTGAACCTGAAAATTCACAATATGAAAATATGATCAATTAGAGATTGATTATTTCTTAGAGGGGAGAGAGGGAAAGACTTCACTAGGGTCCCCAGCATCTGTAATTTAATTTACATCTTATATAATTTACACAATTTTTTTTCTCTCCCCACCCCCATGTGTTTCCAGCAATTGGCCCCATGCCTGGCACACAGTAGCTCTAAATAATGTTAGTTGTTGTTGTTACTCCTTCATTTTCAAAGAGAATCAATGCTAGTTGACTGACTGGCTGACTGACTGACTGGAGTCCTCCCCTACTCACTCCAGTTTACTTGCCCTAATGGACCCATTGCTCTGAAACCATGTTTTAATGTTTTCTTAGAGCTGTCTCCGTTTTCTAGAGTCTGCCTACTTAGGCAGAGGTTTTAGCTGACTATCTTAAAGGCAATAATTAACCTTAATTTTCCCTGAAAGGGAATTTGGTCAGTTTCTATGCAATGCAAATTGGCCTGCCCCTATCTGTCTTCATGTGGGCATTGTGCTCAGCTCTCTTATCGAGGTGCTTTCCTGGAAGCATTGTTTCCCATTTCAATATAATTGCTTCAAAATAATGTGAAGAGATCAATTGCCACTTGTCAGCAGTAATTTGCTGCTACAGAAAAATAATATGGAAAAGAAAAATATGTGATTGCTTATTAACATAGATAGGAGAAAAATGCCCTTACCGGCTTTGGATGTTAAACCGTGGGGAGAGAGGGCATGGGGAGGATGAGTGCAGCACCTTTGGGCCCAGCTAGGAAGCCTTTCCTGATGACCCCAGCCCACACTGCTCTCTCTCTCTCTCTCTCTCTCTCTCTCTCTCTCTCTCTCTCTCTCTCTCTCTCTCTCTCTCTCTCTCTTTCTCTCTCTCTCTGTCTCTCTCTGTCTCTCTCTGTCTCTCTCTCTCTGTCTCTCTCTCTTTGTCTCTCTCTGTCTCTCTCTCTCTCTCTGTCTCTCTGTCTCTCTCTCTCCCCCAGTCTCCTGTAGGCTATCATCTGTCTCTACTGTTCATTTGCCCCTGCACCAGCCTCAAATTGTTTATCTTTTTATAACTTGTCTAGGCATCCTGACCTGCTTATTAGACTGTATGTTCACATAGACAAAGGACCATGCCTTATGAACATGCTGAGGAGACAGCAAGGCAAAGAAGTTAGATAGAGCCTTAACCTTAGAATCAATAAGGCTTGGGTTTAAATTGGACACACAGCAGGTGTAATCTAACCCTCCTTTTTTTACAAATGAGGAATTGAGGGTCAGAAGACTTAAGTAATTTGCCCAAAGTCACACAGGCTAGTAAGTATCTATGGATAGGATTTGAATCCAAGTCTTGACAGTTTCTTATATACTGAATGCACCACATGAATTGAAAACTATCTCCCTAAAGTACTTTTCAAAGATCTAAGAGCCTCATAAATGAGAAGCACAATGTGGTGCTGGTACCTGGTGTCAAATAAATGTTTGTCAGTTGATTTTATTCCTCTGCATAACTGTTCAGCTTTCCACTGGATTTTTGGTTGTATAGTACCAACCAATAGGACCCACCTGGAATTGGTATCAGACATTTTTAGATGTGTTTTCAAAGACTGTTAGATCTGGAAGGTAGCTTAGAAATCCTCTAGCCCAGCATTGCCATTGTAGAGATTAGAAAACTGAGGCATAGAATACAGAAGTGACTTCTTGGGAAGGGAAATAACTCTTCAATTTAATTAATATTCTAAAACTCAATGACATTCAAATAACTCAAACTTTCCCTGAACCTGAATAATAATAATTAATATTTTATACTGTTTACCATGTGCCTGGCACTGTGCTTTGTAATTATTATTTCATTTGATCCTTGCAACAGCCCTAGGAGAGGCACTGTTATTTATCCCCATTTTAGAGATGAGGAAACTGAAGCAAACAGAAGTTAAGTGATTTGTCCAGGGTTACACAGCTACTATGTGTCGGAGGCTGGATTTGAACTCAGGTCTTCCTTACTCCAGGCCCAGCACTGTGTACACTTTGAGGTAAAGAATTTAGGTATGGCTGGGAGAGTAATTAGAGAGGAGGTGAGGGTGTACTGAAAGGAAAACTGGTTTTTGTGTCAGAGAACAACATAATACAGAGAGCGAAGCACTGGCTTTTGAGTCAGAGTACTTGAGTTCAAATTCTACTTCTATGATGGGGGGAGAGTGTTCTAGGTCCAAGGTATTAAGGACATGCCACTTGGACTGCTTATAGCCCACCATGCTCCCAAGTGCAGCCCAAACCAAGGTGGTAAAAAAAAAATACAATAAAGCATAGAAAGTATTATATATTAAAATCAAGTGCCTGTGTGGCCTTCAAGGTCATTATTCCTTTTTGGTTGAATGGCTCCCATTTTTGTTTGAGATCAATACTGCTGTTCTAGGTAACTGACCACAAGAATGGGTGCTGACCTGCACTGGTAGAGAGAGTTTCCTCACTTGGGAGATCCTTATACCAATGTAGTCACAGGTCTAGTCCTTATCCCTATCCCCTATCCCTATAATCTGAAGAAATAGGTTAGAATCCCTGTTCTACCCCTAGCACCTACTCCACTAGGAAAGTATGTTGACCTTTCTGAATTGCTTTCCTTGTCTGTGAAGTGGGACTAATAATCCTTCTCCTACTTGGTTCACAGGGTTGTTGAGGGAATGAAATGAGATAATATGAGGCAAGGACTTTCTAACTACAAGCAGTGTTGTGATGCTGATAATGAAGGTGATTATCATTCTGTCTTCCATGTCAAATCTCATTGAGTTGCAAGGCCAAAGATGATTTATTGCTTTGCAGATGACTAAATCGGCTAGCTCATATCTAGCTCCAATGAGCCTATTTGACCTTCCTCTCTCACCATTCCCCAAAGTCACCTTCATCCCACTCCATTATAACCCTCTGCTTCCATAACCCAACTGGTGAATCTTTGAGTAGCCTGGTAGCCTGGTAGCACCTTTAGGTGCCTGCCCGCAGTGACCAAAAGGATGAGAACCAAGAGTAGAGCTCATTTCTGTTGGCCAAAGGAGGGACTCAGACACCAGAGCACTGGACCTCTGAAGTCAGAATGACATTCCAGCTTTCGATAGCCCTCTTGAGGCATTGTTAAGTGAGGGTCCTAAGGTTCACCTCAGCTGCAAGGCTAGTACCTGTAAAGAATGGCCGACCCTAAGGAAACCAGACCTCAAACCACAGGTTTTAGAAATTGGATTTACCCCCTTGACCTGCACCTGGAAATAAGAAAAAGTAATAGAATAAGAGCAAGTAATAGAATCCTATAATTTCAGTGCCACAAGGGACTTCAGGGATTATCCAAAGTAGGTCTTTCATTTGACAGCTGAAGAAACTAAGACTGAAAACAAGGAAAGGCAGTGGTAGAGTCAGTGGTAGAGATAGAGCTGGAATCTGGATCTTCTGAGCTGCCCTCCCCTCCTACCATGCCCCTCCATGTTTCTTTCTTCATACCACACTCCTAGTCTGTGCAGCCAGGGTAGACCAGAATGGATAGAGTACTGACAAAAATGGCCTCCAAGATATGGCCTTCAAATCGTCTGGTCTTGGTCCTTCCACTTTCAATATTTGAACTGGAATAAAATCATAGGATCCAATGGGCTTCTAGACCAACCTTTTTCACTTTACAGACGAGAAAATGGAGGCCCACAGAGCTTAACTGATTTGCCCAAGGTAAGGCAGTGAAAAATGCCAGGGGTGGTGGAGGCTGGGCAACCACTCCCCTTATTTCCCTATCCAAGCCAAGGGTTGGTGTTCTCAGCACCCCAAATGCTGTAGCACTCACTTCATGGGGGTCCCCAGACAAGAGCCCTTAATGAGCCTTGCTTGGTGGTGAAAGATTCTGTATGAGCACAGGCTTGTACCGTTAACTCTGATTAAGTCATGAAATAAATGCAGCAAGCCTGGGAGAATAAGATGAATAAATTTGAATGGCAAGACACAAATATGGCCCTTAACTCCAATAAGCAAATCGAGTTTAATAAAGAGGTAAACTGAGATCCCTTTTATTTATTGCTGCGCAAATGTATTTAAAAAGATATTGGTTTCCCTGCAGCTGCAAAGGCTGGGATACTGCTGAAGCCTGGCTCTGTAATGCCCGCTGCTGTTATTAGAGCCATAATGAATGAGCAGCTTTAAGTAGGTGCTCTTCAGAAGTACTGCAGAGGCAGAAGATTAATGAGATGGGTGCATTGAAAGGTGCAGACTGTTTCATGTTTCCCTGGCTCTGAGATCGCGCCAAGTGTGTGCAGCAGCACCTCTGGCATTGTTGGCCTTCGAGCCAGAGGAAAAATGGCAGAGACCATGTGATAAAAACATCTGGGGAAAGCAGAGTTGCAGAAGCAGGAATCGTGGGTGAGCAGCTCTACCTGGCCTCCCGCGTTCACACTCACTGCCTTTCTTTCTACTCTCTCCCAATAGTAGCTAAAGCAGCAACCTGCCCCCCCCATCTCCCATCCTGTTCTATTTGCACATCCCCACACTCTCATACCAGGCTGGCATTGCCCAGAGACAGAGGAGGCGGCCCCCTACCTGGCACGATTTCAGGGATGTCAGCAAGAGTCCCCTTTGCCTCCCAAATACCTTCTTCATCTACTAACAGATGCCTAAAATCCCTTTAAAAGCCATTACTCATCATTGTTCCACTGGGATGCTTCTGTTGTTTGTTGCACTATTCAAAGATGGGAAACAGAGTTGAAGCAACTTAACCCATTCTCCACTGAATTTTGCTTCAACTTTTTCTGGGTGCTGTAACAGGGGGCTGGCCTTCACTGTGTAAGCTCAGGCTCAGCTGGACCACCACCCCTGCACTCTAAGGCAAACTTCAGCTCTTCAGTGTGACCAGGATCAGAGACTCTCCTAAGAAACAGGGAGGGGGAGGAAGAGAACCCCAGGATTCAGGGACAGAGCACCTGGTTGTGGGGAAAGGGCTCAGGGAGGGAAGAGTGGGGCTTCTTTGGGCTGTAGCCAAAGCTTGCCAGAATCCAAAGAAATCCGCAAAGCTCCCCTATCTGGTTCAATCCACTTTGCCTGCCTCCATGCACTGGACTTTTTCTTTGCCCACTTTTCTGAAGAACCCTGAAGATAGAGAAGATGCTGAATCCCAGAGCTTTCTAGCAAAGGCAAGAGAATGGGGGCAGGATGGGATTCTCTCTGGGATGTTTTGATCTCTCCCTCCAAGCTCACCAATAGCTGCTCTTATCATTGGGCTTGTACCCTACAAAATTTCTAAAAACCATCAGGGGACCATTTTTTAGAAAATGCTCACATTTACTACAAAATCATAATGAGGACTGGACGGTGTCTGTTGCCTGCAGGGAAAGCCACAAAGAATCAAAAGTCACTTACCATTAGGGTTGGAAGAGGGACCTCAGTAGCCCATCTAATCCAACTCATCCCCAAAATAAGTAGCAAGAAGGCCTTTAATAATGATAGCTAGCATTTATAAGGCATTTTACAAATATTATCTCATTTAATTTCCCCAACAATCCTGGGGGTAGGTGCTATCATTACCCCCATTTTATAGAGAGGAAACTGAAGAAGTCAGAAGTTAAAAGACTTGCCCAGGGTCACATAGCTTATAAGCACTGGATTCAAACCCAGGTCTTTCTGACTCAATTGTCTAGTGTTCTACCCATCATGCCACCTAGTTTTCTCTGAAGGACCCCAGTTATAAGGAAAGTCATTTCCTAGAGCAATCCATTCCACTTCTGGATAGCTCGGATTGTCAGATTTATTTTTTTCATTACATCAATTTAGAATTTTTCACTTTGAACTTTCTACCCAATACTCTTTGCCTGTTGCATCAGCTACTGACTCCCATTGAGCTTGTAGTCCACTAAGATCCCCAGATCTTTTTTCAGAAGAATTTATGTTAAATACTAGAATGACCAGGTATGCCAATCACATCAATGGATGAAAGAATATTTTTTATACTTTTACTATAATTTACTCTAATTTCTCCTGTCTGTACAAAATCATTTTAAATACAAATAATGATAAGCAGATATTATATTACTTTGAAATAAAAATTTCCATCCTACTGTCTCTAATATGTCAGTTGATATGTCCATTGGTTAAGTTTGGTCCTTACAGGTATTCTTAAATGCCTATCCTCCTTTAACCCTCTCTTGTACTTGTGACACTGACCTTTTTGAACCCGAGTATAAGACTTTACATTTATGTTGGCACATAGAAGGCACTTAATAAATTCTTGTTGATTCAATGATTAAGCCCTCTTAAATTTTATTTTATTATATTCAATCCAATGTCCCAGCCTGTCAAGATTTTTTAGATCCTAATTTTGTCACTGAGCATATTAGCTATCTAACCCTCTTAGCTTTAGGTCATCTGCAAATTTAATGATCATGCTGTGTATGACTTCATTCAAGGCATTGATAATAAATGGCTCTTGATCGATAGATAAAAAATGATATACAACACAAGGCCAAGCACAGATCCCTGGGACACTCCACTGGAGACCTCCTTCCCAGTTGATTTAGAGCCATTAACGACTACTCTCCAAGTCTTGCCATGCAGTCAGGTCCCAGTGAATCTAATTGTGCCATAATCTACCTCATCGTTTTTTCCACAAGATGAGTGATATGTTATCAAATACTACATTAACATCAAGGTACATTATGTCAGTAGAACTCCTTCCATCTACCAGTTTAGTAAATTCATAAAAGGAATCAAAGAAAGATCCTGCCCTTTCTTTAATTGAGTCCCAAGTCACACTGCCCTTCCTCCATGTATGAGACTGAAGACTGGAGAGTCCATTTGGCAATTAAAAAGAAAAGGCAATGATCTCAGACAGGAAAAACCTGAGGCTTCAAAAAGAAAACAAAACTGTTCCCTAATAGCCTTGGAGCTAGAGAGGGGTGTAGTCTCTTTTGGAATCCAAAGTAACACCAGTTATAACAAAATGGCCCCAGGCTAGAAAAGCCAGGGCTGATACCCAAATCCCAGATGTGGCATGGGCCTGTGTCTCAGAGATGTTGCGCTGGTAGCCCTGCCCTCATCCCATCCCAGCCATTATACAAAAGGAAATAAGATCAAGAAGGACTGTGGGCCTGGGCTTCCTGTATTAGCACAGGTGAGCTTCCCTTCTGGATTTGTCTGTATCTGCTCACACAGGCGTCCCTCCATAGCTTTTCTGTTGTCATAGATGATGTTAGCCCTCAACTGTCACTGGTAATGGCTTAACTGTCATTGTCACGAATGTCACCACATTTTGTCTCCCAAGATAGATTCAAAGCTTCTTGAGGGAAGCAACTACAGCTTATTCTTCTCCATCCCCCACAGCTATGGTTCTATGCCATCATGTTTGTAAATTGATGTATCAATGCTTTGTCCATATTGAAGACTGGCTTTGTGACATTCTGTCCCTTAATTTAACTTCTGTGAGCCTCAGTTTCCCAATCAGGGGCAGTGCCAAAAGTATCAAGCAAGCCTGATTACACTCCTTCTAATGGTATTAATTAGTGGAGCCTTTCAAACACTGAGAAACTTAATTTCCTCTAATATAACCAGCAGCCTCCTAAGGGAGCCAACCACTCCATTTATCACATCTCAGACCTTTCTGAGTGGCTCTACCATTCGCCCTGTAAATTTCTGTGGATGAACTTTTCTTTGGCACACAGGTGGGAAGAGGGTTAATTAGCACAAGGTTGTTGTTTTGTTTTATTTTGTTTTTGTTCTCTCCCTACCCTGCCTATTTTGAAGCTGCACAGTTTCTGGATAAACAGATATCAAATCAGTGGGCTGCATGTGGCAAAGAAAAGTTTGTACACTTGCCATGTGGCTCAAATTAAGCCAGTCGGAGCAGTCCCTAAATCATACGCATTACCAAAAATAAATAAATAAACATTTACAATGTTAGGGATTTGAAAGTTCTTTTGTGGCCTTTTAAGGAAGGCAAATGTCGATTTCTTCCCAATAAAAATGTTGCAGGCAGCATTTTGGATGCTGTTCTGCAATATTCAGCCCCACAACAGCAGGAGGGGGGAAACTGCATTTCTGTGTGTGGATGTGTCCGCATGTACATGCCCCTACACTGAGGAATGGATGGAACACATTCAGTTTCCCGGCAGCATGACTGGGATTGAAATCAAGTGGTCTACAGATTCAGCTATCACCCCCAAAAGGCTTTATCCAAGAAAGCAGTCAGCTTCTAAATTGGTGTCCTTCCCACCTGCTTCAGGGTAAGGAAGAAGGGGTTTGCATTCACCAGACCCTGGGCCTTTTTCTACTACAGAGAACTTTCCATAGGTTGTGCATTAAGGGGTAAGAGTTTCCGCTGTGCTCCCAATTACCGACTTTGTTTTGAAAGTCTTATAAAAAAGGCATTAGTTGCCATGAGGAAGATATTCCACTGGTGCATTCCCATTCCCCACAAAAAGAACCTTTCCACATATTATACACATTTTTCAAAGTAATTATTCCCAGCCCACACACACACACACACACACACACACACACACACACACACACACACATGCACACATACACACACACACACACACACATACACACACACACACACACAGAATGAAGGATTGTAACATAAAATACTGTTTGCTGAAAGAAAAAAAAAACAGGGGGAGGCCTCCCTGAACATGAGACCAAAATGAACCAGAGTCCACATCAACATAGACTAGTCTTCTTCTCCTCCAGTCCATAGGGTGACTTGGATTTTTGCCATCCAGATGCATTCACCGCCAACCTCAAACAGCCCCCTACCCTCTTGACTCCCCATCCTATAAATGGGCCACGTTGCCACCAGTCAGGTACCTGAATGGTTGCCCCACTGTCACAGTCTTTCGATCCAGAGTTTTTGTTAACTGAGCCTCCGAGGGGTTTGTTTATAGCCTACATTGCAGGAGGTTCACTCTGCTAAATGCTGGCAAAAGGGGAAAGAGGGAGAGGAAGGGAGGAGAGAGTCTTTATAAGCAAATTGCTTCATGGATCACTTAAGGGACATTAGGCATCATCCCCAGCACACCTCAAACATAATGCTTCTGTACAAGTGGAGGCAAGGGTATCAGCTGGGAGAAGGCAGAGCAGAAGTGCTGCAGAGTACAGGTTGCTAGGAGACAGGAAAGAGCATGTTTTGTCTTCAGATTGGTGATTCTGGAACCACCTGAGACTCCCTGGTCTACCGTGCAGGTCCATGTGCCCAGGCTCTTTCCCAGAGAGGGTCGGGGGTTCCAATGTGGTGGAGCATGGGTCACAGGGAAAGCTAAGCCTTTCACTTGGGTGACAGTCACTTGGGGAGAAGGACTTCTGACCCAAACAGCTATTCTCTGTATCAAAGCATAATCCAAAGCTGACACTTAAAAATGAACGGAATATGGCTATGTGTTACTTCCCCACCCCCTTTAATACATTAATTTTAACACTGAGTATTTTTTAAATTTTGAATCCTAAATTTTATTCCTCCTTCATACCCATTGAGAAAGCAAATGATATGATATCAATTATACGTGTGAAGTCATGTCAAATATTTCCATATTAGCCATGTTGCAAACAAATAAGCAAGGAAAATAAAGAAAGTGAAAAAGGTATGCTTCAAGCTGTTCATCATTTCACTCTCTGAAGGTGGGTAGCATTTTTCATCATGGACCTTTGAAATTGTCTTGAATCATTTTCTTGATCAGCTAAACCTTTCACAGTTGATCATTGTTACAATACTGCTGTTACTATACACAATGTTCTCCTGGTTTTGTTCACTTTATTTTGTGTCAGTTCATTCATACAAGTCTTTCCAGGTGTTTTTGAACTTATCCTGCAAATTATTTCTTATAGCACAATAACATTTCATCATAATTATATGCCACAAATTGTCTCCAATTGATGGGCATCCCCTCAATTTCCAATTCTTTATGATTATGTCCAATGCTGGAGTTGTAGAAAATATGTAGGCATGTTTTGGTTGAAACTGGTCTACTAGGAATAGCAGGTTGTTGGTGGTGTGTATTGTTTGGGGGAAGAGGAGAGTGGGAAGGTCAATTAGACAGCCAACTAGCATTTTTTTTTTTAGGCAATTGGGGTTTTAAGTGACTTTCCCAGAGTCACACATCTAGTGAGTATCAAGTGTTTGGTCTGATTCAGGATTTGAACGCAGGTCCTCCTGACTCCAGGGCCTGTGCTCTATCCACTGTGCCCCCTAGCTGCCCTTCAACTAGCATTTATTAAGCACCCGCTATGCAGTAGGCCCAGTGCTAAGACTGGATTTTAGGAAGGCATAGTGCTAAGACTGCTACTGACTGAGTGGATCTTAGATTAAATTCATTAAAGAGGGATGGAGCTCAGACCTTTGATTTCATTAACACCTGGGCAGAAATTCCATTTCCTCTTCAGGGCCTATGATTTCATTTGATACCCAGTGTGCAAAGCCCCCTCCCAGATACAGAACAGCATGCCCTTAAAGCAGGGGTTCTTAACCCTTTTTGTGTCATGGACCCACCCCTTGGGCAGTCTGGTGGAGCCTGGGGACCCCTTCTCAGAAAAAATTGTGTTTAAATAATTGAAAAAAATATTAAATTTAAGTTAGGTTAGTGGTAATAAAGATGTGGTTCCCCTCTCCCCAGTTTCCAAGTCCCCTTTAGTTTCAAGGACTCTCAGGTTAAGAACCTCCAGTGCAAGTTGCTGGGAAACATTGAGAAGTTAAATGACTTGTCCAGGATCACACAGATAATTTATGCTGGAGGCAGGTCTTCTTGACTCCAAGGCTAACTCTCTGTCCATTATATCATGCTGAATTATGATCATTGTTCAGTAAAAATAATAGGAATAGGGGGTAGGTGGTTATCAGTTTAGCAAATTTATATTATTTCAGATTATGGTTCGTACCTCCTTAAACTCTTAATCCTAAGCATTCTTCGTATTCTGAGACAAGTCTGGGGTTTAGTTCTCTTGGCAGCATGGCATAGTGGATCATGTGTTGGACTTGGCATCAGAAAAACCTGGGTTCAAATTCTGCTTCAGACATTTACTAGTTGTATGACCCTGGGCAAGTCATTTAATTTCTCTGTTCTTTATCTTCCCCATCTGCAAATCGAGGTGGGAGTTGGGGAGGAGAGGTTTGGACTCAATGGTCCCTAGAGGGCCTTTCAGCTCTATATCTATCATCCTTCAATTCCATGAACACTTTATCTCACAGAGATATTTGGTTTCCATCTTGGGCATTATCTTCTTAGAGGCAGAAAGATTCTAATAACCTCCTACCTGTTAAACTGCCTCTACTCTCCCCAAGCTACACATCTTTGTCAAAGCAATCTTTCTAATCCACTGCCCTGATCTTTGATTCCCCATTAGGGGGAATCAAAACCCTGTAATGGCCCATTCAAAGCTGGAGAATAAAGTTTGTGGGTTTTTGTTTTGTTGTGTTGTGTTGTGTTTTGGTTTGGTTTTGGTGAGGCAATTGGGGTTAAGTGATTTGCCCAGGGTCACATAGCTATTAAGTGTCAAGTGTCTGAGTCAGGATTTGAACTCAGGTCCTCCTGATTCCAAGGTCAGAGCTCTATCCACTGAGTCATCCAGCTGGCCCGAGAATAAAGTTTTTAACTAGTTAAAATGCTGAGAACCAAAACAATCAAATTTTGCTTCTGACTGATACGCATAGTAAAGACCAGAATGCAGGTCAGGTGAGGGGACAGCAGGGACCTTGCCCACTTTGGCCATTTGTTCTGCAGCTGAGGTTCTTAGGTGCATCCACTCAGATATTGTTCAGTTGTTTCAGCAGTGTCTGATTCTTTATGACCCCATTTAGGGTTTTCTTGGCAAAGATACTGGAGTGATTTGACATTTCCTTCTCCAGCTCACTTTAAACGTGAGGAAATTGAGGCAAACAGCTGTAAGTGACTTGCCCAGGATCTCTCAGCTAGTTAAGTGTCTGAGGCCAGATCTAAACACAGGAAGAGGAGTCTCACTGACTTCACTGCCTGGCATGCTATCCACTGAGCCACTTTGCTACCCTGTATCTACTCAGAGCTATCCCTAAATTCAGTACTGTAGTTATCTGTAACAGAGGCTTTGACCTCAGCCCAGATGTCTGGGTTGAAAAGGAAAGCCTTAATCTTAGCCTAGGGGCAGCTGCCTACCTTTTGTTAGCTGTATATTGCTGCTAAGTGACTAAAGAACTGTCAGTCTACCCTTCCAAGAAGTTCTAGCAGTATTCTCTAGCCAAACTAGAGGCAGTTTGGCCCAGAAGAAACCAACCCAGAAGATAGTAACAGGGAGCGATGCTAGGAAGAAGCTCAGAGACTAGCAGAGACTGGTTAAATCAGCAGAGGCCCACAGACATTAAACAGTGCAGAGAGGCTAGGGAGCCCCGCCAGGATTCTCTGACCATTGAGAAGCATCACCAGAAGACATTAGGTCTCTGTAGCTCACCAGTGTGAGTTGTGCCTTCCCACATATTCCCCACATCTGGCTGTCATGTGAGATCTCTATGCGTGATTATTCTCCCAAGTGATGGTGTGAGTATATGTGAGCTAGTGTGCTCTAAGTTTAGTGTGTGTGTGTGTGTGTAGATATTCTATTGCAAATCTTACTATACAATTTCATAAATGCCTTTTCTTTGAACAAATGGTTCCCTTTGATTGACTAGAACAAAAATGAATACATTCACAGGAGCTAATGAGTTATTGTTCAGCGTATTTACATAACTGTATAATACCCTGGGCCTGGGCTAGCTATTCAAGGAGCCTCAGGTAAGAGAGGGATGCCCAGGCTTCTATATGAATAACAATTAAATTTCTAAGAGTGGCATTCAAGGACTTTCATACTCAGAACACTCATCCCACTTCCCTGCATAGGAGAGCCAGCTAAACATGGCTTGCCACTCCTCATCTCATCTGATTATCTTACCTCTTATTGTCTGTCTAGCCATCTATCTCTCTATCTACATATGTATACATGTATATATATGTATATATGTATGTCTCCCCTCAAATCTTTCCTTATCTTTTTAAATCTTCTATAATGTGTATCACACTCTAGTTTGTCTCATAGTTATCTGTGTTCAGCATTTATCTCCTCTACTGCAGTTTATAATCTACTAGACTGTAAGCTCCCTGAAAGCAGTCTGTCTTATACACTTTCATTTCTTCTACAGCTTTTGGTACAGTGCCTTGCACAAAGAGTGTTGAATGAATAAATGAAGGATTAGATCTCCTTAACAGTAACTGTCTATTCTCTCCTGGTCCCAGCACCACAAAGGGCCACATTAGCAGTGACTTTCAGTCCCTTCAGGAACTAAGGCTACTGCAACATCCTTACCTGCTTACTTGTGATTCAGCTCCTTATCTGAGGTATGGAACATATGCTTACTTTCCATTCCAAAGAGTGGATAACTTATAATCTGTTGCTGAACTACTGGCTTAAATTCTAGGCTTTAAGGAAATTAAAAGTTGTATTGTTCCTCCGTGTTTTTTTTTATTTTTTACACATGGCCAGTCCACATAACATCTCAGATGACCTCCACCAGCAGAGCTATAACCAGGGGAAAGCAACTAGAGCTTTGTTTCAGCCAATAACAAATTTAAAGTGGTCTGGCAGGCTTGGGGTGGGTTTACAGTGATAGGGGAGAAATGGTCACGAGTCCACACGGGGGAGTATAAAGTAAGGAGAAGTAGGAATATGAAGGCATCGAGTTCCTTCCATAAATATCATCTGTAGGTCTGGAAAAGTCAAACTGATATCCCTCTTGTCCACGGTCCCTCTGGATTCTAGCACCTTGGGCGATTTCTGAACAATGCAGAAAGAAAAGAGAAAGGAACAGATTGGTTTTTGACAGGCTTCTGATCCGACTAATGAGCTGAGGGTCTTTTGTGGGATGGAAAGAACCAGGATAGAATTAGGGTTGTCCCTTCTCCAAATTGGGGGCTGTAACAGGGGCTCAGTGGTCTTCCTGCCTGATTTGGCTCTCACTACCAAACCTACCAGCTATCTCCCTACACATTAGAAGGGAAATCTTTAGCTAGGACTAAAGACAGGGGCAGAGTCTGAGGATATCTGCAGTAGGTGCACCCCTCCCATCATGAAGTGGTAAAGTGGCATCTGCCAAAAGCTCATAACTCTTCTTTCACAGAGGGGTCTAAGGGTCTTGGTCTAGCCCTTTTCCCCTTACAGGTCCCCCTGAAAGGCAAAAGAAGAGAAAGGTACCTACTAGGGACTATGCTTATGGAATAATGGTGGTAGGAAAATTATTCATGTTCTAGTTACCTTCTTCCACACATTGCCCTTTCTTCTTCTTCCCACTCAATGAAGAGAGCAGGTAAGAAGAGAGAACACTATAGCATGCATCAGTCTGACCTGGGTCAGTGGTAGGATAAAATCTTGCTTCCTCCTTTCTCCCTGCTCCCACTGTTTTTGCATTTCAGTGAATGGTTCTGGCCCTTTTTCTGCCCTTGCCTTGGTCAGGCTTAAGTCAAATCAACAAATATTTATCAAATGCCTGCTATGTGCCAGGCACTGTGCAAACTGCTGATGATACAAAGAAAAGCAAAAAAAAAATGTCCCCTGCTCTCAAGGAGCTTTTTATCTAATGGGGGAGAAACCACACATGTGCATATGTACTATGAACATGAGTGGTGCAATGGAAGGGAGAGAAAACCAATTTCCTTCCACAATGCTTTATTCCTGCATTTATTCCTTCTTTCCTAGAAGCACCATCCCCTGAACCCTGGCCTGGCCAGGCATTGCCTTACTGACACCTAGTTAGCAATAATAATTGGTTAAACTAGGGGGCTATCCTCCTAACTTTCACCCCTTTTACAGCCACTTCCTCTTCTCTCAATCATTTCTCAAATCCTTGGAATCTGTTCTCTAATCTCACAGCTCAACTAAACTGCATTTTCCAAAGATTTCAAGTATTTCCTCATTAAAGCAGACAATGATTTTCTCAGTTCTAATACTTCTTGGCCTCTACAACTTTGAACAGTCTTGACAGTTTTCTCCTCCTGGATACTTTTCCCACCATCAGTATTTCAGAAGCTGCTCTCTTCATCACATTGCCTAGATCACCTCTCTTTTTCGGTCTCTGTGCCCCAAGCTCTAGCCATAGTTGCATGCCAGAGCCCTGTCTTGGGCCATCTTCTTTCTAGTTAAACTCTCTTGGTGATCTCATTAGCTCTAATTGGTTCCGTTCTCATCTTTTTTTTTTTTTGCCCAAAGGTGAGCCTCAAATCTATATATCTAGCCCTAATTTTATTTGAGTTCAGAATAACAGCATTTGAGAGTTGGAAAGGATTGCTGTAGCTATCTTGTCCATCTTAGACAATAAAGACATCCCAGTTATAATGATCACAACAAATAATCACCCATCTTCCATCCTCACTTCACCAGCTGCTTAGTACATACCTTCGCATGGATATTCTATACATATCACAAACTCTACATGTCCAAAAGGAGACTTGTTATCCTCTCCCTTAAATCTACCTGTTGTTTAATTGGGGTCAACATCATCCTTTCAGTAATCCAGGTTCATAACCTTGGAGTCATTCTATATTTTTCCTCTTCCTAATTCACTATGTCTAATCTCTTATCTATTTTTGTGGATTTTAACTCCACACTATATCTCACATATGTCATATTACATACATCTACCCAAAAGCCCAACATTTTAGTTCAGGCTTTCATGATCTCTTCCCTAAACTTTTATAAGAGCCTCTTTGATTATACTCCCAGATTCCTTCCTTTCTTTTTTCCCAATCCATATTCCACACGACTGTGAGAACAGAATAATGCTCCTAAATCACAAGACTGGCTTTGTTACTACCCTGCACCCTATTGTCTCTGGTAAAATAAAAATTTTTCAGTGTGGCATATAAAACCATTGATAGTCTGGTTCCAGTTTTCCATTTCTGCATCAAATTTACACATGTACATTTAATTCTAGATGAAATGTTTACTTATATCTTGGAGATATCTATAGAAAACCCAGAGTAATTCCACTGTGTATCCAACAACTTCCCAGCCTCCTCAGAGCCAAAAAACTTATTTTCATGGGAAATATCTTTTACAATGAGCATCAGGGCAGTCTTTCCCATAGATAATGAAACTGAAGACTTCCCCTCCTGAGTAACAGAAGTACCCTCATATCTTGAAGTTAGCCAAGTTGGTTTCCAATCCTAGATCCTCTGTTTACCTGTTTATGTATACCTTTCTAAAACTCAGCTTCCTTATCTGTAAAGGGAATATCTACTCATTTTTTACATAGATATATACAATAGATAATCTCTGAGGTTCCATCTAGGTTTAAATTTTATTAACTTAGGTAATCCTGGTTCTTAAAGATTCTACCTAGGAATCAAACTGATAGAAGCCTTTTAGCTTAATAGGAGTTTGGAGGATGTGGGTTCTAGTCCTGGCTCAGATAATGAGTGTCGACATGACCTTGGGTGAGTCACTTGATCTTAGTGGTTCCCAGTTTTCTCATCCTTAAAATGGTTCCATGGTCAGATGATCAGAGATTTAGAGCTGGAAAGGACATTAGAAGCCAGTGAGTCTAACCCCTTCATTTTATAAAGGAGGAAATTAAGGCACAGGGAAGGGGAAAAAGAGAGAATATGGACTTATTAAATATCTACTACGTGTCAGGCCCTGTGCTAAGAACTTCATCAATATTATATCAATATTATCTCACACTTGACCCTCTTTGATGAAGAAGAGAAGAGGATGAAAAGTTTCTGTGCATGGTAGGACTGTTCTATAATAATAAGCGTGATAATAACAATTAACATTTACATAGTACTTATTTCATGCCAGGCAGTGTACAATTGTTATCACCTTTGATGCTTACAACAATCCTGTGAGGTTGGTGAGATATTATCTCCATTTTACACTTGAGGAAAGTGAGGCAAATAAAGGTTAAGTGACTTGTCCAGGGTCACATAGCTAGTAAATGTTTAAAGCTGGATTGGAATTCAGGTCTTCCTGACCCCAAACCATCTGCTTGCCTACACAGCGTAAGTGATTTGTTCACGGTCACATGTATAGCAAATGTCTAAGGCAGGAGTTGAACCTAGGTGGCACAGTGGATAGAGTGCTGGGCTTGGAGTCAGGAGGACTCATCTTCCTGAGTTCAATTCTGGTGTCAGACATCTACTAACTGTGTGACCTTGGGCAAGTCACTTAACTGTGTTTGCCTTGTGTTCCTCATTTGTGAAATGAGCTGGAGAAATAAATAGCAAACCACTCCAGTATCTTTGCCAAGAAAACCCCAGATAGGGTCCCAGAGAGTCAGACACAACTGAGATGACTGAACAGCTTCTTGGCTTTAAGTCTGCTGCCTCATCCACACTGTCCCATGTTGCATCTCCTGGTCCCTTCTAGGTCTTAATCATATCAGCCTATGATGGAACACTTTGTCTTCACAGCTCCTTCATGGAAGGAGCTGGCTGTGTGTCACCACCCTAGCTGTCACCTCCCTGATGGCTGGCCAAGTTACTGGGCCAGACGTCCTGATGTACACTAGTCTGCCCTGTGCTGATGGTTACCTCCTGGGACCTCCTTACCCCCAGAACCCAACCCTTAGCAGCCCAGCTGCACCTCACATCTAATCCTTCCTGAATGAAACAATCCACCACCTGCGGCTTCATGATGCTTCAAACAGAGAGCCCTCTAACCAGACACTGTGCAGCCAAAAAGGGATTTATGACAATAGTAACAGTAACAAAAACAAAGTAGAGATGACAGAATCCCTGGAAAGTAAAGGAGATGGAGCCTCAGAGACCTTATTCCTCCCCAGTATTCCAGGCTTGATTACAGGGGACCCTGTGGTGGATGTGTGTAGGAGGCGAGTGGTCCCACTTTTTTTCCTCTTAGGAAAAGTCCAGTTATTTAACTTCTGGCAGCATGGGCTGAGTTCCGTGACCTACATGCAAGTTTTCTGCCCACAGCTGAGCTATACGTCAGATTAGCCCTGCTCAGTGGCTCCCCATCGAGCTGCTAGAACTTTGTGTAACCTTTTTGCAAAAACGATTAGTTCAATCTCTTTCCAGGCAGGCGAGCTTCCCTTCCAGATGGCATGATAAGCGGGTGCTCTCAGTTCGAGAGACTCAGGGAGCTCCAGGATTTCCACGTGACTTCAACCACGCTTCTTGCAGGGAAATGTCACAGGGGACAAAAAGACCAAGGTTTTATGGAGAGGTTTTCCCCCTCTCTGTAAAAGGCCTAGGGGACAGAGATCTTTTTGCTGCAAGAGAATATACTGCTAGGAGGGGGCATTAAAACTCAAGAAAAGGGCCATGAGACCATAGATTCAGAGTTGGAAGGGACCCTAAATGCTTTCAAATCCAACCCTTTTTCACAGGACAGATAAGGAGACTGGTGACAGTCTCACAGGTCACACAGCTGTAACTGAAGCAAGACCAGTAATCTGTTCATGACTAAATTATTTTCCTTGAAGATGTTTCCTAAAAGATGCTCCTACAAGGGAAACCCATATAGCCAGAGAATGTTAGAACTAGGAGAAAAAAAACCTGGAAGGTCATCTACTCCATTGTGTCCTATTTTGCATATGGGAAAACTGAGTCCTGCAGAGTAGAAAGGACGTGTTCAAGGTTATTCAGAGAGTCAGTAGCTGAGATGGGATTAGAACAGCAATAATGGTGATGATTACCATGATCATGATTATAGTAATGATAATGAGGAAGAAGATGAGGATGGCAACTCCTATTTAAATATGGCATGCTGAAGTCCACGGAGCATAGAGGGCAAGTCCCCAGGCTGGTGTTTTTTCCATTACATTATGCTGGCTCCTTATCCCCTCTCCTCCTCTCTTCTTCTTTCTTTTCCTTTCTCCCAATGCCAAGTTAAAAAATGGGTTTGTTTCAGGATGGAATAATTTTTATTCACAACTTGCTATTAGATAACATGGGGCCATGCTTAGAGGCACCCACCTAGGGCAAATCACTCTGTATTCCCATCCTTCTTTGCTCCTTAGCTCACCCTTCTCCCTTGGTTCAATTTTTGTTTGTCTTTTTTTTTCCAATGGATCTGTGATTTCATTACTGTCACTAATGATACTATTGTGTCATGTAATGACACTAACTGCCACTGAGGAAACACCTTCAGCCAATGAAGACCAGCCACTGCTCTAGCATTTCTGGTCCTAGACATTTGTCTGAGGCACTGAAAAGTTAAATGACTTGCCCAGGGTCATACAGCCAAAAGGAGTCAGAGGTGGGACACCAATCTTCCTGACTTCAGAAGCAGCTTTCTATCCATTGTCACATTGCCTCCTCTGGTTGCATCTTTAGTACAGGACAAATAGGTTGTAATGAGAAGGATATTTCAATGACATTTATATCCCGATGAAATTAGGTTAAAATGAAGGATGAAAGAAATCATAAAAGGACCACTTGGGTAACCTGAACAAAGAAGAACAGAAGTAGTAAGAGGGATGTTGTTTCTCAGTAGCCAGCTCCAGAAGATGATTTAACATTAGCTATGGAAGCTTTGGTCCTCTCTCTTCCCCTTCCCTCCCCTCCTCTCTCCTTCCCTTTCTCCTCCCCACCCTCTCCCTTTTTATATCCTCTTCCCTACCTTCTCCTCCTCCCCACCCTCCTTACTCCCTTCTCCTTTCCCCTCCCCTCCTTTCTCCCCTCACTTCTCTCCCTTCTTCCCGCTCCTCCCCTCCCTTCTCCCTTCTCATATCCTCTGCCCTACCTCTCCCCTGCTCTCCTTCCTCCCTTCCCCATTCCCCTCCCCTTCCTTCTCCCTCCCTTCCCCTTCTCTCTTCCTTCCCCTTCCTCTTCCTCTCCTGTTCTCTCTTCTTCTCTCCTCTCTTTCTTCTTCCTTTTCCTTTCTTTTTTTTTAAGCAGAAACATTAGTCACCCCCTTTCATCCCCTCCCCACTTCAATGCACCCTACTAGACCCTTGTAGCAGCTATACCACAGAATTTCTAAAAGCTCAGACCCCCAGCTTGTCATTCACTAGAAATGCCTCTGATCTTGGGTATACATGGAGCAAGCTTGCCTTTCATTGGAGACTACCTTAAAACCTGGCTCTTTGCAACCCTGCAGTTTTGCTTCCTGAGTCACCCCATCGTCCACTTCTCAATCTGGGGAGTCTCTACCACCTCCTGAAGTTTTGCCCTCCACCATCCCTTTCATTGTCTTCCTGGCTCTGCTTTCAACCCAGCTTGAGTTTCCAGAGCCTTGCTTCTTTAGGAATCTTTCTGTTCTTTCTGCCTGTGACCTGTTCAGCTCAGCAGGCCTCAGGTGACCATACTCCAAAGACCGCATAGCTGACCCATAAGGGAAACCAGGAGAGCAAGTCAGCTCTTAGCTTCTTTCCCACTGACAAGTTATTCTTCCAATGACCTATTGTATTTCTCTTGAAAACGTGCAGAGCCCAGGGTGCCAATTTTATTGACACAAGCAGCTTGCCTTCTCTCACTGTTGGTGACGACCAGGCCTGCAACCTTGCCACCCACATTTAATACTGGTTGTTGGTCTCTTAACATCATTAGACTGAGTTGAGGGAAGGGTATATTTACAGCTTGGCAAGGAGAAAAGCCATGCTTATCTGCTGTTGCCAAGCTACAAATGACTTTTTTTTTCCCAAAAAAAAAGAGAGAGAAAGAAAGAAAAACTGTTGGAAAATATCCATTTGTTTCAGAGGCCTTAGGTGGCTTAAACTGGAAAATCCAAAAGCTAATTAAAGACCACCAGGTAACTAAACATACTAGTCACCATGGAGGAATTGTGTCATATATGAAGAAGACAATAATGGTCCATGATCAATAAGAAGCTAGTAGTTCTGCATTTTGCAGAATCTGAGAGTTGGAAAGTACCTTAGCAGCCAACCAGCCAGAGTCATATTAAAAAAAAAAAAAGCAAACAAATCCCAAATACTGTACATATTTAACAAGGGATCATCTAGTCATCTCTTGAGAGCCTCCAGTGGGGAGGAGACCAACTACCCCCTGAAACAGTCCATTTCACCCTCGTTGTTGAGAAGTTTTTTTTTTCTTTAGGTGTGATGTGGTACCTGAGAGTTGTTTAAATTTTTTTTCTTTTTTTTAATTAATTAATTTATTTTTAATTTTCAGCATTCACTTCCACAAGATTTTCAGTTTCAAATTTTCTCCCCATCTCATCCCTCCCCTCACCCCAAGATGGCATGCATTCTAAGTACCCCTTCTCCTAATCTGCCCTCCCTTCTATCTCTGCCCCCCAGAAGTTTTTCATTGGCCTAAATTTTCATCCTTGTAACTTCTTCCCACAACTCCTCATTTTTTATCTTGGGGGACCCAAGAAGAATGAGTCTATTCCTTCTTCCAAGAGACAACTCTTCAGACACTAGAAAAGATCTATCATGTCCTCAGAGCAGTAAAGTGTAGTCACAGGGGAGGAGGGATCCTGTCATCCAAAGAGTCCTGGCCTTTACTCTACTTGGGAGTAGATAGAAAAGTGGCCTTTGGAGAAAAACCATGGGTTTGTGGTTGGGAACTACTGTGACCATTGTCTCTGGAGAGTAGTGAGGTGAGGCCCCAGATGCTACCTCCTTCATAAAACTCAACACTTCTTTGGAGATAAGAGAAGTGATTATTTTTCTATTACTCTAATTAGCAATTGTTAAATTAGGATTAAAGTTTTTTTTTTCTCTTTATTTCCTCGTTCAGGGACCAGCCCCTGTAGGTCATTCAGCCAGTCTGTGGAGGACAAGGTTGGTAGATGAGATTGCCCAAATCCTCAAGGAATATGCTTCTCAATCTTGGGTGAGACTGCACCCAACTGGGAGATCCTTACTTCTGTTCAGAATATAAATAGAATCTAATCTAGGTGCATTTCAGCCCTAAAGCATTACGTCTATGCCCTTTGTACTCCTCATTTGGAGTTTAGGGTAACCCAGATCATGAAGGAGAAAACCAACCAGAGTGGCCTGAATAGAGATGAATTCCTTTGTCCAGATTGCTAGAGGCAGCTGAGTCTCATGATCAAGCCATATTCTCAGAAGGAGGAGCTGAAAACTTTTAGCCTACTTCTTCATTAATATGCCTCATTAATTATTTACCAATCAGGGGTGATTTTTACCTGTCAGGGGCAACCCATTTTCTAAAAATATATTAAGGTATTCAGTATCTCTATTAGAGGTCTTTGGTTACTGAGAAAAACCACTGACCATCAATTTATTGATTATTTGCTAGCCTAATTAATAAATTGATTATTAATTACCCAGAAACTCTGTCTCTCGGGTTTTTCATTTGTCTCAGAGACCTGTACTCTGGGGCAAAGCCCTATTTATCTTATCCCTACTACTGAGAGACATGGAGAGCCAAAGAGAGACAGAGGCAGAGATAGAGAGAGACAGAGAGAGAGAGACAGAGAGAAAGAGAGAACATGCGGTATGTGGTACTGTATAAAGAACTTTCTTTGAAGTCAGAAAGACCTTGTTCAAGTCTTGCCTCTGAAACAGATTGGCTGTGTGTTGCCAGGCAAGTCATTTAATCTCTTGGTGCCTTAGACAACTCTCTAACATCATAAATTACAGAGATGGGCCAAGCTTTAGTGACAGAGAAAATCACTTCCCCTGGGAATTTTTTATGCCAATGAAACCACAGGTCCATTCCCTAATCCATTACAACCCCCTCAATCTTTTTTTCCAGGCTAATTAACCCCCATTCTTTCAACAAATTCTTATATGATATGGTCTTGAGGCCTACAGTGGGGTCAATTATTATCTCTATGCAGATGATTCCCATATGTCTTTATCTAGCCCTAATCTCTCTCTTGATCTCTAGTCTCACATCAACTATTTATTTAGATATCCCAGTGTAGATGTCTCATAGATATTTCAAACTCCACATGTCCAAAATAAGACTCACTATCTTTTCCCCAAACCCTTCCTTCTTCCTCACTTCCCAATTACTGTTGAGAACATTACCATCTTCCCAGTCACACAGGCTGGCAAGCTTGGGGTCATGCTCAACTCCTCACTCACTCTCCCTTCAGATACGCAATCTGTGATCAAGTCTTATCTTTCACTCTTCATGTCTCTCATATACACCCCCTTCTTTCCTCTGATACAGCTACCACACTGATTCAGGCCATTATTATCTCATACCTACACTATTGAACTAGCCTTCTGGTTGGTCTCTCTGCCTTAAGTCACTCCCCATGCCAGTGTCCTCACCACCCAACTGTCAAATTGATCTTCTGAAGAGCCAGTCTGACCGTGTCACCCCACTATTAAATAAACCCCATTGGTTCCTTGTCATTTCCAGGATCAAATATAAAATTCTATCTGGCTTTTAAAGCTATTTATCAGTTGTGGCCCCTTCCTACATTCCCAGTCAGTCTTCTTACATTTCACTCCCCTACGCATGCTCTGTGATCCAGTGACATTGACCTATCTTTTGTTCTTAGAACAAAACACTCCTTCTCCTGACACTTATATGAGCGGAAAGCACTGACTGGTGAATGTTCCCCTTCCTCACCTCTGTCCCCAGGCTTCCCTGACTTCCTACAAGACTCAGCTCACTTCCTACCTTTCTCAGAAGGCCACTCTGGGATTACCTCTCATTTACACTCCACACTTATCCCTTCCGCATTGCGACTTTCCCGATCACAATTTCAGTATATCTCAGCTCAGCATAAGAAATGAAATGGGAATTTGGGGAGAGTTTGTGGAATCCACAAAGGTCAGCAGAGGACACAGAAAATGTTTAGAAACTCAGAAATGCAAAAAATATATGCATAGTGTTGCATAATATCAACATATTTTATCTTCTAATGTAAATATACACAATTTCTTTTTAACATTAAAATAAGTAAAAATTTTAAGTTTGTGAGAAGAATGCTAAAGCCAGCAGATAATACACAAAAGTTAGTATGTTTGCTTAACATTGACCTACATATAGCCTATGACCAAATATTTAATCCAAATTTTACAATAAGGTACTGTAAGTACCCATAAAAGAAAAAGAAAAAAATTTAAAAGACTTCTCTAGTATGAAGGGAGGACCAAAAAATTTTACAGCGATTTTCCAGATTGTGGGGGTGCTACGTCCCTAACCCCCATGATGCTGAGGGGATAACTGCGTGTGTATACATACATACATGCATACATACATACATACATACATACACACATTTGTTGTGTGTATATGTGTGTGTGTGTGTGTGTGTGTGTGTGTATCTTCTAAGTATAATTTTTTTTTGCATGTTCTCTTCCCTATTAGAGTGTGTGAGCTCCCTAAATGAAGGGGTTGTTTTTCCCTTTCTTTGTATCTCCAGAATGTTCAATGTTCAGCACATAGTAAGCCCTTAATGGACACCAGTTTATTTATTGTTTTCATCATCTGGGTTGCCCTGCCCTGGACGTCCTCCAACTTGTCAATGTCTTTCTTAAAATGTGATTCTCACAACCTAGCACCATGGTCCAAAGATCATCTGGCCAAATTAATTCCAACTCAGCTCAGGCTCCCAGTATTTCCTCCATACCTTAAGGATGCCTCATAGAAAAACAAGTCAATGTATGTCATTCAGTTTATCTGGAGGTAAAATGAGAGGCTTGAGTTAAATGATCTTTAAGACTCTTTCAGGTTAAAAATGTTATTATCCAAATTTGTATGTGTATGTATGTGTGTGTGTGTGTGTGTGTGCATGTATGTTTATTCCAGTGGTATAAATTGCACTGATCCCTAGTTCATTTTCTTGCACCTGCAAGATACTGACAGAAAGATGAACTAGTGAGTCAGTCAATAAATATCTAAGCCCTTGCCATGTGTAAGACATGTGGGCAGTTAGGTGGCACAGTGAATAGACCAATCAGGAAGACTCCTCTTCATGAGTTCAAATAAGGCCTCAGATACTTACTATGTGGGTGACCCAGAGCAAGTCACTTAACCCTGTTTGCCTCAGTTTCCTCATCTGTAAAATAAGCTAGAGAAGGAAATGGCAAATCTCTCTCATATCTTTGCTAAAGAAAACCCCAAATGAGGTCGCGGAGAGTCAGACATGACTGAAATGACTTAACAAAACAACAAAAGTTTGTAAGGTTATGTGCAAAGAACGAAGGTCACAAAAACAAGTTCCTTCCCTTTACATTCTAATGGATGAGACAGCCTGTAAATAACTAGGTGTACTGCCAAATAGGTAGCGTGGTTGGAAAGCAATCCGAGAGGTGAAGGAACAAGCAGCTGGTGAACTGTAGAGGCTGCTCTAAATTGTGGTTCAGCTGTTTGCTGCTCCCGAGCTTCAGCTCCTCCTTAGCCCAAGAACTACACTGGGCTCTGGGAACCTCAGGCCAGGGATTCATCCATCCTTCAGCGACTACTTTTTGTAGCTCCTGGTTTGGCCCAGGAATTCCCTGCTGCTCTGCCCCCAACCCCTGACACCCCTGCAGGTATATGGCTTCCTGAAGAGCCCTAGTAAACTTAGAGGCTTCTTCTCCTGAGAATAGAGTTCGAGTTAGTCCTCTGATAATGCAGCTCTCTCTCTCTCTCTCTCTCTCTCTCTCTCTCTCTCTCTCTCTCTCTCTCTCTCTCTCTCTTCTACTCTTCCTACTTCTTCTCTCTCCCTCTCTTCCTCCTTCCCTCCCTCCCTTCCTCTCTCTTTCCCTTTCTTTCACCCTCCTTATCTCTTTTCCTCCCTCATTCTCTCCCTCCCTCTCTTCCTTTCTCCCTCCTTCCTTCCTTTCCTCTCCCTCTCTCCATTCCTCCCTCCCCCCCCTCTCTTTCTCTCCAAAATGTCTGTTCTTTTCTCTTAAAAGCCAAGTCCAAAGTATAGTTCAGGCATGCGGGCTGGACTGAATCAAACAACTTTAATTTGGTATTAAAAGACAAAGAGAGAACTGGGGTCCAGGTGAGTTCACACCTTGTAGAATTCAACACCTCATTAAGAAGATGAAGGAAGAATTCAGGAGGAATTAGCATGCTCAGTATCAATTAAAGAAAAGGTTCACTAGGAGGTTGGTAAGGGTATAATGTTGGCTTTTAAAAAGACTCTAGCAGGTATTTATTTATGTTTGGGGCAAAGCATATTCCCATTCAGAGCAGCTTTTGTTCCACAAACTTGTTCAGGCCAAATGGAGCACCTTGAATAAGAACCAGGTTCTATCTAGTCCTGCCTGGATCTTAGACAAATCACTTATTCCCATTTTATGGATGAGGAAATTGAAGACCAGGAGAGCTAACAACATTATCTCCTTCGAAGGGTGGTTTTAAGAAAAAAATACTTTGTAAACCATAAAGCCCTATATAAATGTGAGTTATTATCAAGCCTATGGCCACAAATCTGATTAAGTGCCCCAGTCACTTCATTTGTGGGAACCTCACTGGGCTTTATAGTCCCTCCTTTCAAGAAATACCTACAAGGCTAAGGCTCAGCCTCATATGATCATTATCACTTTGTGGTTTGTGTAATATAGACCTAATAAAGCTAAGGATTTAGCAGCTGGGGAATTTAAAAAAAATGATGGGAGATATTTTGTCTGGGAAGCCATTTCCTGAGTCAGCAGAAATCCCATGCTCTGGTAGGTGGTGTTCAGACAACCATGCAAATCTCTCATGCTAATCACCTCAGAGCTGATTGAAGTGGTGTGTGATTGGCTAATTTGCTCTCAACCTTGGAGAACCCATGAGAATTGACTGTTATAGCCGTCACTTTAAAACATGTAATATTTCATCCCTGTCCACATTGGGTGTTATGACAAGAAGGCTTATCCAGAGGCTCAGAAAAATTCTTGGTCTCTTGATAAGAAGCAGTGATTTGTAGTAATTCTTTTTTTTTGAAAAAAATATATATTTAAAGCAACTAATTTCTTCTATCACATTTGGACCAGTAATGTTTTCCTTGCTTGTGAAGAAGAACGCTGCTTTTTGACTCCTGATTCTGATATCTGACTAGACGATGATGTTAAAATAAACCGCTGCAGCAGGTATAGGAATGTATGCCTCAGCGAAGGCTGGGTTCACATCCATAGAGGCAATTTGATGGAGATGTGGATGTCTGGCCCTTCACTACCTTAGTAGCCTGTAAAGGCTAATGTCCTACTAGCCACCCATGTCCAGAAAGCTACTCTGAATGCTTTCTCACCTCCATAAGTTTACTCATGCTATTTCTTCTTCTTGGAACGTCCTTCTGCCATCTCCACCTGACATCCTAACCATCCTTCAAGACCCATCTTAAATGCTGTCCCTTTCAGGGTGTTCTTGAACCTCTGAGCCAGAAAATGCTATTTCTTCCTCAAACCTGGCAGCATTTTTTACTTCTCTTATACACTAATCACATTAACCTGATTTAAAAGAAAAAAAAGACTTAGTCCATAGGGGATGATGAGACTTGCTTTAGACAAACTATCTCTGTTTTGTGCCTTCTTATACCCTCACCCATGAGCCTCTGACCTGCCCACTGTTCTTAGGCCCTATTGTACCTTCCCCAATGTGGTGTCCCTGAGATGGTTCCCTTTCATATTTGCCCCTAAATCTGAGCAACGAAAGTATTGCTGCATTTACAGTCAAGAGTAACTGCCTTCAAATCCCGGCTGAGCCACTTTTTACCTTCATTGACCTTAAACAAGTCACATCATGTCTTTAGGTCTCAGTTTCCTCACTGGTGAAATAAAACAGTTTGACAAGAAAGACAATGTGGTTCAGTGGATAGAGTGTTAGATTTGGAGTTAGGAAGACCTGTATTCTAATCCTGTTTCAGACACTTACTAGCTTGATGACCCTGAGAGACCATTGATTAGTATCAACCAATGTGCTTCAATTTCTTTCTATGAAAACATTCTGAAAATAATGGGCCCTGCTTTCATCATCTGTAAAATGAAGGCTTAGAGTTGATGATTTTGAAGATCCCTCCCACCTCTTAAATCTATAATCCTATGGTTTTATGACCTTTCTGTTCTTTTCTAGATTTAAATCTATGTTCCTATGTCACATTTGTCTTTGTACCCCGCCCAAGTACTTGCCTCCCACTTAATAAGTGGTGAATGGATACATATGTGTCTTCTGTCATCTACATTGTTAATTTCTTGAGGGCCAGATGTGTCCTATCCTTATATATTCTTCCCATAGCCCAAGCATCTTTGTGCCAACATCTGCTGCACAGAATGAAAGCATGGAGAAATTCCATAAAGAACTTGATAAGACCTTCTAAATTAAATTAACATAGACTTTGATACTTGGTGATGTCAGTGCTAAGGTGGCCATAGAGGAAGACAGTGAAAAACATATTGGAAAACATAATTTAAGAGTAAGGAAGGAGAGAGACGAAAGATGTGTGGAGCACCCAGAATGCTCATGCCTATAAATCATGAATAATTCTCCACAAAAAGGTTTGGGAGGCAATGGACAGGTTGAGTACCAAATAATATCACCAAAAATGAAATGTGTTATATTTTAACAAACAGGAAATGAGTAATAGCTTATGTGGGAGTCATTGCTGAATCAGCTGTCTGTGTGTAGTCAGACAATTGACTTGTTAGAACAGAGAGAAAAACTAATACAAAACCAGAAGAAAAAATAAAAATGTTGAGGGAAAAAAAGATATGGCAGGCAATGAATCACTCCAGCTTGACCTATTTCAGTAAGTTATTAACACTGAAGAATGGGGAATGGAGGGAGAAAAGAACATTGACGCTAATCATAACAATTTTGTAAAGGAGTTTAATTGATGCAAATCAATCAGCATAATGAGGAATCCTCAAAAGAGCCTAAAATGTTGCCTCAGTTAGAAAATAATTATCTACTTGGGAAACACAGACAGACAGAGAGAAATAGACAGACAGATAAAGACAAAGACAGAGTGAGAGAGAGAGAGAGAGAGAGAGAGAGAGAGAGAGAGAGAGAGAGACAGAGAGACAGAGAGAATAATCAATGTTAACTTGAGTTTAGACTATAAATTCTTTAATAAAACCTTGTGGGGAAGGATGGTGGAAAATTGTGGGCAGCACCACCTCATAAAGCTTTGAGAAGCAGTAGAGGGAGAAAACTAGCCTAAAGAAAGCTTGAAGGGACCCAACAAACCAAATTCACACCAAGGCAAGGGCACTTGAGATTGGAACTGGAAGCAGTACAACATGAAAGATGGAAAAGTCCTGCAAAAATGTTATAATAAGCTCTTTTCCCCATTAAGGAAAGTCAAGTCACCACATTTGGACTCTCACATCACCCTCCTGGATATGCTTCTAGAGGAAGTAGAAATAGCACTAAATGAAACAAAGATGGGAAAAACAGATGGACTATACAGGGCAGATACAGAAGAGGTCTGTGCTGGAGGCAACACAATTTTGAGAAGGTTGAGAGATCAATTCTCAAGGTATCTGGAGGAGGAGAAGAAGCTAAAGGTTTAGAAAGACTACTGAACTTTATTATTACCCAAAGCAAAAAGTGTCTGGGAGACCATCAATCACTACCAACCAACATGCTTCAGCTTCTACCTATAAAAACATTGTGAAAATAACTACGTGTGTAATGAGGACATCCTTGAAAAGGATATTAAAAGATATAGGCTTTCACCATTGATACTCCTACAGTAAGCCACATTTTTACCATCACATAATTCCCTGAAATATGGTAAAAATAAAAGATCCCAATGAGCTCATCAACTGTTAAATATGAAAAGATTTGGTGTAATAGAACCAAACAATGCCTAAAGGCTTTCCCCCAACAAGATGTCTCCCTAGCCTATGTCAAAATAATGCGAGATTCTTTGGAGGCTATAAAAACAGGTTATCTTGTTTAACAACCCTTTGATTATTAATGGCAAGCAAAGCATGAAACAGTGAGATGTATGCTCTCCAAAGGTATTCACCACTTTCTTGGAGGCAGTCCAGTGAGGAGTCCAAGTCAAATGGAATTCCCTATATATGGTGAAGTTGTGCAGATGTTGCTGTTTGCAGATGACATGGAGCTGATTGCATCAAGCTTCAGACATTTGAGAACCTTCTAAATGAGATTCAAAGTCATTTAAATGAATTAACCCTAACTATACACATGGGAAAAACCAAATGAATAAAAATGCCAGGAAGGAAGGAAGGAGAAAAGGAAGAAAATATTTATTAAACCCCTACTTTGTGCCATGCACTGTGCTAAGTGATTTACAAATATTATCTCATTTGATCCTCACAAAAACCTTGGTAGACAGGTGATATTATTTTCCCTATTTTACAGTTGAGGAAACTGAGGTAAACAGAGATCAAGGGTCATACAGCTAGTAAATATTTGCGGCTGGATTTTAACTCAGGTGCTCCAGATTCTAGGTATATTTTCTTAGTATATGGTTGAACAAACAAACTTTAGCTCATGTTCACACCTCCTTCCCTCTCTCTTTCCCTCCCTATATGCACAAAGATATTTTGAAATTTCCCAAAAGCAATTTATCCCACTCTCCTGCTCTTATTCAATTTTAAGCTGAGTCCATTACCCATTGGCAGTATCTTTCAAGCGTATCTGTGCCTATGTGTATATGTACATATATATTACATATATTGCATATATATATATATATATATATATAAATATATATGTGTATGGTATGTGTGTGTCTGTATATGTATATATGTGTGTGTATGTATATGTATGTTTATATATAAATGCACGTATGTATTATATGCATACACAATAACCCTGATGAGATCATAGTTCCACTGGAGTCTTGGAGTATAGCCTTATCAGAGTACTATGCACATAACAGATGAACATTTACTGAGCAAATATTTTGTTGACTACAGATTTGCCTAGATCTGGATGAGTCCTACGGATTCAGCACAGGTCACACTAATAAAATGGTTGCCTGTAAATATGCCTCTGCCTCTTGTCTGAGCATCCTGGAAGGCTGTGTCTTTCATTGAATCTTCATGACTCCCCTGACAAAGAAACATATATATATGCATGCATGTATGTCTATATGTATGTATATGTGTATTTCCATTACCAAAGGGAAAAATAAAGAGAGATACCAAGGATATTTTGTAGGGATAAGCATTATCTAGTCATCCTGTATTGGGAGGGAGAGGGCTGGTTAGTGACTTAAGGAGATAGCTGGGGATTAGAAGAAGGTAATGTTGGGTTAGAGGAAAGATCTGAGTTTCATATGCACATATAAGTAAGTCCATGACTTCCAAGATCACTAAGGCAAAGCCCACACCCCACTCTACATTTTTTGTGATATCCTTTCCCCTCCTAGGCTACCACTAAAGTTGGTTATAATTAATAAATGTCATTTGAACATGTGATCGAATGGAACAGGTCCTGGCCTGGGAAATGGGGAGGTGGGGGTGGATATATAATAGGATCAAAGACCCTAAAGATCAGTCATCCTAATTACCTCATTTTTATAATTTTTATAATTTAATTTTTTTTTTAGTATTTATTTATTTAGTTTTAGTTTTCAACATTCACTTTTATAAGGTTTTGAGTTTTAAATTTTCTTCCCCTCCTTCCTGTCCTCCTCCCCAAGACATCATGCAATCTGATGGAGGCTATGCATGTATAATTATATTAAACATATTTCCACATTAGTCATGTTGTAAAGAAGAATTAGAACCAAAGGGAAAAACCATGAGAAAGAAGAAACAAACAAACAAACAAAAAAGAGAAAATAGTATGCTTTGATCTGCATTCAGACTCCATGATTCTTTCTCTGGATGGGGATAGCATTTTCTATCATGAATCTTCTGGAACTGTCTTAGTTCACTGTGTTGCTGAGAGGAGCTAGGTCTATCAACACTGGTCATTGTATAGCGCTGCTGTTACTGTAATCACCTCATTTTATGGTTGAAGAAATTGAGGGCCAGAGAGGCTTGAATCCAGATAGTCATCAAGACAAGCTCCCTGCCCTTCAAGAGCTTACAATCTAGTTATGAAGAAAAGCAGAAAGGAAGAGTAGATTAAAAGAAAATGAATGATTGTAAAATCAATCTAAGATAATAATAGAACTCTTGACAGTAGGTATAAGACTCAATATGAGACAAATTGTAAAGACAGTGAGTATGCCAGGATTTCAGAAGAGAGAAAGACCATTTTGGATTGAAGTTATCCAGGGAAGGCCTTGCAGAGGAGGCAGGCCTCAAGTTGAGCATTGGATGGGCAAGATTCAGACAAGTAGAGACATAACTAGGGTAGGTTAATCAAGGTTTTGCCTCAGATCACTGAAATTTAGAAGGTGCAGATACCACTTGTCATTCATCTACTGCAAAAAACAACTAAACTCAGCACCTCACTAGAGAAGGTAACTAGTTAAATAGGAAGTTAGAGGCTTCCTCCACCTGGCCTACTTCAGCCAAATGACTTTTTTTTGTTGTTCTAGACCCTCTGAGATTCCCCCAAATCCCTTCTTTCTCTTCATGGTTTTCTGAGATCTCTACCACCACCCCAGCCTCAACAAAGCTATTGAGGCTGCATTTTGTCCTATTTCTCCCATGTGTAAAAATGTCTAGTTATGGGTTTGGATACGTAATAAAATAAAGCAAAAAGTATGATGGGGATGCAGTAAATAAACCTATCAGTGATAATAAAGTATTTATTGAGAGAACAGGGAAACAGAATGATTTGCCTTGGGCTCAGCCATCCCTATAGATGGCTCTGAGTCCTAGCTCAGGTTGTGAAGAACTTTAAATGCCAAAGAGGGGGCTTTATATTTGATCCTAGAGATCATAGGGTGCCACTGCAGTTTATTATATAGGGGTAGAGGGTGACATAGTCAGCCTTGTGCTTTAGGAAGATCATGTTAGCATATTTGTGAAAAACAAATTGCAATGGGGAGAAACTGGAGGCAGGGAGACCAGTTGGAAGGCTCTTACAATAGTCTGGATGACAGGTGATGAAGACCTTTAATAAGGTGTCAGCTATGTGAATGGAGACATTGGGACATATACAAAAGATGTGAAGGTAGAAATGCCAAGATATGGCAATGGATTGGTTATGTGGCAGGAGAGAGAGTGAGGAGTAGAGGATGGCATTGAGGTTTCAGGCAGGAGTGACCAGGAAGATGGTGGTGCCCTTGACAGGAATGGTAAAGTTCAGAAGAAGGTTAGGTTTGGGAAGAAAAGTAGAAGTAGAAAGGCTTAAAAGGCTAACTCTTTTGGAAGTTATGCAGCTGTAGCTAGAGTAGCACCAGTGGTGAGGCTCCCTTGTTTTATTTTTATTATGCAAACTAGAGATAATGGAGATTTGTCAAATGTAGAGTTGTCCTGAGTTCACTATTGATAGCCACATAGCCTAGGATTTAGAAGTAAATTTCAGCTGTTTCCCCCCAGTGCCCAAGAATCCAAATTACTTCTTCCATACAAAGGAGTAATATCATCATATGTCCCTATCATTCTCCCCAAATGGAGTTCAGGCCTCACTTTATGCACTGTATCTCAGATCAGAGAATTCCACTCAGTATAAAGTGGCATTGTGTGAGTCAAGCAGTTACTTCAATCTCCCTAGAAAAGCCCCAAAGAAATTTGATCAAAGAAACTCCCTTCTCCTCTTTGATAATAAAAGTTATCAGTGTAAGGCAAGAGGTTGGGAGGAATGGGACCACACAGGCTCACCTTGCTAAATTAGTTGTAGGAATGGTCTCAACCAGGAGTCACTGGTAGAAAGGAAATCAGGAAACTTCTGTCTGATCTTATCTGTGCTCCCCCCACCCCTTCCTCCCTAACGAGCTTTCCAAAGCCTGAAATAAGTTTTCAAAAGTAAAAAAAAAAAATGGACCCCCTTGTGGGGAGAGGACTAGAAGACACATTCCTCTAGCTATCTTATTAAGCTATCACTTAAAAGGTATATTAGAATTCATTAAATTCATTAAACATTTATTAAGTACCTGTTACGTGCCAGGCACTGTGCTAAGGGCTAGGGATAGAACTAAGAAAAAAAGAAAGACAATTTCTGCCCTCAAGGAGCTTGCACTCTGATAGGGGAGAACATGCAAACAAATATAAACACACACACACACACACACACACACACACACACACACACACACATACACAGAGAGAGAGAGAGAGAGAGAGAGAGAGAGAGAGAGAGAGAGAGAGAGAGAGCTCAATGAAAGACAAATAGGAAATAATTAGCAGAAGGAAGACTTCCAGTAAAAGATGGTATTTTAGTTAGAACTGTGTCGTGTTCTTCCCTCTAGTATAATGTAAACCCCTTGAGAGCAGGCATTTCATCTTTTCATCCCCAATACCCAGCAGAGCTCCTAACACGTAGTATGCGCTTAATAGTTGTTTATTCAGTTAAACTAAATTGAATAATAAATACCTATTGGACTTGAATTGTGTTTGGATTGAGGGAATGATTATAAAAGCTTATGTTTTAGAGCATGAGGTCTAAAAGTGTCAAATTTTAAAATATTACTTTTAAAATATTATTTATTTAATTTATAATTTATGGGATAAAATAAGCATTCCTATGACATAGTATGATAAATTGTATATGAAACTGCAAATCTATTATGTACAACTTGCTATTCCTTTTAAACATATAATAAAGTTAGCATGTAAACTTCTTTTCATTTTCTTTTTTTTCTTTCCTTACCCCCCTCCCTCACCATAGAGATGGCTACCATCAGAGCTGGAGTTCTTAACTTGGAGTCTGTGAACTTTTTAAAAAAAATGTCAATAACTATTTTAATATATTTTATTTTCTTTGAAACCCTATATATTTTATTTGATGCATTTAAAATATTCTGAGAAGGGGTCTATAGACTTTACCAGACACTGCCAAAAGCATACAGGAGACAAAAAAAGTTAAGAATCCCTTTTCTGGGTGTATAATTTTAGGGACCAGGAATGTCTGGTTGTTGACTCCAGAACTATAAACACAGACTCAATTTCTTGGGCTGACAAGAAAGAAGTTCTGGACCAGAGATCTCCCTTCTCTTGAGTCTCCAGTTCAGAAACATAAATCAGGGCCCAATGCTTTGATGTTTCCAATATGTACCTCCAGAATCCAGTAACTTTTTGTACTCTTCTCTTCTTAGTCAAAGAGAGGCAAGGGTGGTCTATTGTGTGCCTGGTTTTGATTATTTCACCTTGCATCAGTTCATATCAGTCTTGCTATGATTCCCTATATTCTTTGCTTTCATCATCTTAATGTGCAATAATATCCTATTGTATTTTCAGCACCACAATGTGTTTAGGTGTTCTCCAATCAATGCATATTACTTTGTTTCTAGTTCTTTGCTGTAAATGGCATTGACATAAATATTTTGTTGCATACAACACCTTTCTATCTTTGATCTCCTTGGGGTATATGCTCAGCAGTACAATCTTTGGGTGAAAGGGAATGGACAATTTGCTCAATTCCATAACATATTTCCAAATTGTTCTCCAGGGTGGTTGGACCAATTCACAGCTCATCTGGATGAGGGGCTTTATAAAGCCCCTCCACCTATAAGAATCTGTAATTTTATAAAGTAGGAGAAAAAGAAATGTGCCAAAGAAGAAGAGAAGATGAGCAGTTGGGGACTCCCTGACACCCAGCTTATAATAGTTAAAGATGGAAGAATAAGCTTTTCAAAATTTCTTCTTGCTAGACATTTTCTACTCTTAGTTTTCAAAGGTTATACCTTCAGGAAGAAAGAGACCAATGAGAAATTAACCAATTTTTCCACCTGAAAAGTCCAGCATCACATTGTTTGATACGATGGGCTACTCTGTTGTTTGCTTAGAGAATCTTAGAGTATTCTCTCTTTTTCTAATTTTTGTCCTCCAGGACAGGAAGGCATAACAATGGTGGTTTTGTAAAGGGGTAGGGATAATGGAAAGGGAGAAGGATAGGAATAGAGATGAGGATGAGGGCAGGGAAGAAGACTAGATCTATTATTTCATTAGTATAGGGATCTCCCTGTTGAGGAAACTCGCTCCGCCAATTCAGGTTGACAATTTCTCTGCAACTTATTCTGTTATAAAGCTGCTTAGAGCATTGAGAGGTTAAACAGCATGGCTTAGGAGACTCCTGTCCCTGACTTGGAAAACTGTTCTAATATGTAGTAATTATAACAATAGCTGATGTTTATAGAGATCTTTAAGGTTTACAAAGTATGTGTGTATATATACATATACATATATGTATGTGTGTGTATGTACTCCTAATTTGATCCTCACCACATCCCTGTGAGATAAAGTCTATTATTATTCATATTTTATAGATGAGGAAACTGAAACACAGGTTTTCATACCTTTAAGGCCAGATCTCGTCCACTACACTATGTGGCTTCTCTTTCTTTTTTATAATCAATTACCACCCCTAGCCCCTACCTTTCATCTGGCTTTTTTCCATGCCACTGAAATATGGGGGACAAGGAGCAGCTATGCACTTGTGGTCATTCCTACAAGAAGGCAACATAACAAGGTTGTAAAGTAAAATAATAATAATAATTTTTAAAAATTGAATTTAATTTGCCAGATGCTTTACAACAGAAAACAGCGACATTTAAAAATGAGCTGACTTAATTCACCAGTAAAGCTGAGACATCCACATTAATTTTGTGCCATTGTCAAACTGAGAGGACTTTGTTGCCAATCATTCAGTAAGTGTTAATGAACATTTATCATGTATAAGAAGAGATTAGGTATCCACAAGGAGAGGACACTGACCCAGCTTGGAAAACAGTTATAGTGTATAGTAATAATAATCATAATAAAATTACTAATATTTATAGAATATTTTAGGCTTTACAAAGCTTAAATGATTTTATCCTCATGACAATGTTGTGAGATAAATTATATTATTGTCCACATTTTATAGATGAGGAAACTGAGGCAGAGGTTAAATGACTTGTCGAGGTCATACAACTAGTGTCTGAGACTGTATTTGAACTCAGGTCTTCCAGACTCCAAGTTTAGACTTTGTCACTTAGCTAGCTGCCTGTACTAGGTCTACCTATCACTGATAGAAACACTCAGCAAACTTCCCAAAGTCTTCTGGAATCATCATTCACAAGGCATTTGATGATAAGAGTGGCACCCGAAACATTGATGCCCACAGTAGGAGTCAGCTGATTGCCAGGGACTGAGATCCTACTGTTAGTTGGGTAACTAAAGCCAGACTTCCTCCTCACTGCTCCCATAATCAAAGTAGGCTGGATTTCCCCTTCTGATACATCCTCCGCTCCCCACCTTACAAGCCCCAATTTGCCTGCTTTTAAAAAAATGGATGAAAAGTTCTCATAAAGAATTGGATGGAAATTTTTCCTACATTGATTGTTTTACTTTCCATAAGGCAAGAAAGGTGCTTCCCAGAAAATGTGGCCTGTTCACTTCAGTTATCAGAAGAGACAATCTGTACTGCCCTTAGCCATTGCAAAAATGGCAATAACACCACTGAGACATGCCTGGGTCAGTCCAGTCTGGGAATTAGAGCACTGTTCCGCTCTTGTGGGTAGAAGCCATAAGGTGGCTTGCCATGAAATTCCGAGTCATGTCATCATGTGATCTATGCAATCAATCTACATTTAGTTTCTCAGCTCAAATGGGGCTTCCAATGTTTTGCAGACATTAGAAACATTCTGTACAATTCATTCCATGTGTTAGGGTGCTGGAAGTGGCTAGATTTGGACATGTGGGGTAATCAGCGCTTAGGCAAACTTCCCCTAGGACTGATAGTTTCTCTGGGTGGGCTTGTCTTATCCCAGTTTGGATTAATACTCCCAAAGTCCTTCACTGAAATACTCCCTCAATGCCTGCCTCATCCTGGCTCAAAGGTGACCTGGGGTTCTCAAAGGCAAGGATGACAGAAGTCAAGCTTGGATGGCTCATGACGGCGTGTCCCAAACAAAAGTCGTGATCTTCCCAACCAAACCCATCCCTCTTCCGAACTTTCTAAATATTGCTGAGGAAACCATTAGACTTCCAGTCACTCAGACCCTCAACCAATGTCATCTGGGGCTCTTCACTCACTCAACTCATGTATCAAAGCTGTTGCCAAATCTCATCATTTCCCCCTTCACAATATCTCTCATCTACATCCCCTTGTCTCTACTCATACAGCTACCATTCTAATACAGGCCTTCGTCACCTCCCTCCTGGACTATTGCAACAGCCTCTGGATTAGTTTTCCTACCTCAGATCTTTCACCAATCCATTCATCTTCTACATGGCTGCCAAACTGATTTCTTAAGCTTAAGCATGACCATATTATACTTCTCTCTCTCTATAGCCATTCAATGCATTCTGGTGGCTCCTAATTCTCACTAGGATTAAATTTAAATTCCTTTGCTTATCCATTCATAATCTTCCTACCTCTTCCAATCTTTTGCAGCATTACTCCCCTCCTTACACTCTGTGATCCCACCATAACAGTGCATTCATCATTTGACATGGTCCTCTATCTCCCTTCCTCATTCTTTTAGCCTGGCTGCCAGCCCGTGCCTGGAGTAGACTCCCTTCTCACCTTCACAATTTAAAACTTCTTCATTCCTTTAAGAGTCATCTCAAGTCTCACCTTCTACAGGAGGTCTTTCCTGATCTCCCCAGTTGTGAGTGTCTTCCTCTCTCAGGTTACTCTCTATATCTACTCCATATATACGCTATGTGGATCTAGTCATTTATGTTGTCTTCTCCATTAGAATGTAATCTCCCTGAAAGCAAGAATGAGCTTTTTTTTTTGCTTTTGTTTTCCCTTCTTTTTATCCTCAGGTCTTAGCACAATTCCTGACATATTTTAAGTGCTTAATGTATCTTTTTGTTGATTAATTGATTGATAAGTCCTGCCAAGATGGAAAGACTATGACTACAAGCCTAGGATTGGTCTATATGTTCATTGGTCAAAAGCCAGTCTAAATTAGTTCAGAGAGGCTCATTCCCAGAAGATTGGCCACCAGGATATCTATATATGTATGTATGTATGTATGTATGTATGTATGTATGTATGTATGCGTGTATATATACACACACAGAGAGATATATACATGTAGGTACGTGCATATACACATACACATTATATATGTATATAAACACACATGTAAACACAAATAAACATATACGTGTGTGTGTGTGTGTGTGTGTGTGTGTGTGTGTGTGTTTAATCTTGGCAATTTACCAGTAACTTCTCCTTAGGCAGAAAAGGATTGTGATTTGTTGGTAGAAGGATCACTTGCTCACACTGATGAAATAGAGAAAGAGACACAGAGAGATGGAGAGAGACAGACAGAAACAGAGACAGAGGTAAAGAGGCAGGGAAACAGAGACAGACAGACAGACAGAGAGACAGAGAAAGGAGAGACAGAGACAGAGAGACAGTAGAGAGGGGGCACCATGGCACAACAATTTAGTTATTATTATTTAATTATTATTATTACTATATGACCACTCCTTGAAGACTTTTAATGGCCAGAAACCACCATCTCCTGAAGCAGCCCACCACCCACTCTATTTTTCCATAGACAGCTCTCACTGTCAGGGAGTTTTTCCTTGACTTGAAATCTACTTTCTTGTGACTTTAACTCACTAGTCTCCATTGCACTTTCTGGGCCAAACAGAGAAAGTCTGATCTCTCTTTCACATGACCCTCTCCTAGTACCTGAATGGAGTTGTCACAGCTCATTCTATAAGTCATCTCTTCTCCAGGCTAAATATTTGCATGTCTTTTAACTGATATTCACAGGACATTTGTTTGCATCTCCTTATCTATTTGGGGGCCTCATTTACATCAAAGGATCATAGATTTAAAAACATAAGGGACCTTGGGTGTCAGTGAGTTCAACTTCCTCATTTTACAAACAAGAAAGCTATGAAGGGCATAGAGGTTAAATGACTTGTCAAGGGTCATTTAGGCAAATTCCTGAGATACGATTTGAACTCAATTCCAAATCCAGTGCCTACTCCCATTCCAGTGTGGTGTAGTAGGAGATGGAGCACTAGACCTGGAGTCAGAAAGACTTGAGTTAAAATCTGGCCTCATATTTATTATATTATTATACATACATGCATACATACATACATACATATAGATAGATATAGATGTAGATATAGATATAGATATAGATATAGATATAGATATAGATATAGATATAGATATAGATATAGATATAGATACAGATACAGATACAGATACAGATACAGATGTAGATACAGATGTAGATACAGATACAGATACAGATATAGATACAGATACAGATACAGATATAGATATAGATATATAGATATAGATATAGATATAGATATAGATATAGATATAGATATAGATATAGATATAGATATAGATATAGATATAGATATATATAGATATAGATATATAGATATAGATACAGATATAGATATAGATACAGATATAGATATTTAAAATACTTATATGATGTTGGGCAAATCATTTAATTGATCTGCCTCAGTTTCCTCATCTACAAAAATATGGATAATAGTAGCATCTATCCCCTGGGTTTGTCATAAGGATAAAATGAATTTTACTTTGTAAACCTTAATTAAATATTATGATAATTAAATAAATATTATGATAACATAATAATAACTACTATCATCATCATTATTCTGTATACACTCCAATTTGTCAATGTGCTTCCTAAAATGTGGTCCCCCAAACTGAACCTAGCACTCCAGAACCATATTATCAGGAAAGATTACAGTGGAACTATGTATTATCTCCCTCCCTCCCTCTAGGTAGGCGTAATTTAGCCTTTATTTGTAAGCTCTCTTGTATGCCAGAATTGAAATGGTCATTATAATAATGAAGATAGAATGTTATATTTGGTAAGAATGTTGAAGTGGTTGTAACACACACTTTGTTTTATGCATGTTAACCTTTTCTCCCCAACTAAACTATAAGCTTCTGGAGGGCAGGGGTCATATGTGGCTTCTTCTCTGTCCTCAACCAGATTAAAAGATAATTTGGAAATATTCAACAAAATAAATAAAATAAAATAAAATAGAACAATAAAAGCAAAATAAATAAAAACACAACAAAACATCGATAACATTACAGTTTTAAACTAAGTCAACATTCAGCTGGCAGGGCTCCTTATCAATGGAGTAGTGGCCCCCATTTTCATTTGAGTTTGATACCATGCTCTATAGCCCCTTAGCTGTGCTCAAATGATTGTTTGGTTTGCATTCAGCTGAGCGTTCAAGTTAATACCTTCCACAAGAAGGCAAGACATCATATTGGTAATACCTTAGCTATCACTTTAGACTGTAAAAACTACTGTAATGCTGACTGAAATACTATTTCTATCTTTTCCTCTAACTTTGAGTAAAAGATAGCTGAGCAAAGTAAGAATAGTAAAGCCAGAAGCAAGAATTTGTGTTCAAAGCAAAGAGGCTGGAAATTCACTTAGTCCTCAATTTCAGAGATCAAAGCTTTAAGCCAAATTGATCTTGCCTACTTGGGACAGTGCTCCAAGGTGGAGATGCAGTATAGATGGGCAGAAAAATCAATGGACTTGGCTTCAGGAGACCTGGGTTCAAACTATATCTCAGATGCCTGTTACCATGAACAAGTGATTTTATTTCTCTGAGCCTCAGTTTCCTTACCTGTAAAATAATGATGACAATTCCTTATACTACTAATGTCTCCAGGGCAGGAAAAGGTCCTTCTTTATCTTAAGGCATTAATGTAGCCTAGCTTCAAGTCCATTTGCATAAGACTGTCTTCATCAGTACAGAATGATTACACAATACTTTGATGCAGCCTATATGAAGTATGGAGTTGATAAGAGCTTGGGAGAGGAGAGGTCCTAGGTTTTCTGGCTTCCAATTTTGAGAGACAACCTGTTCCAAGTTCTTTACAGGGAGAGGTTCTTGGAGAGAGAAAAAGACTCCAAGAAGAAGTCAATATGTTAAGTGTTTATGTTTAGTGGTAGTAGTAGTAGTAGTAGTAGTAGTAGTAGTTGTAGTAGTAATTATCCCAAGTGACAACTTGCCATGGTAACACATACCAGTAATCATTGCTTCCAGGGAGGCTGAAACAGGCAAATCTCTCAAATTAGGGAGTTTCTGAACTGCAATGGGCTAAATCAATCGGGTATACACACTAAGCTTGGCATTAAAATAGTGAGCCTTGGGAATGGGGCTAAGGTATCAGTGCAGTGCACTACAATACAATAAACATCTATTAAGCACTTGCTATGTGCCAGGCACTGTGTTAAGCACTGAGAATACAAATAAGAAAAAGAAAGATAGTTTTGCCCTTGTGGAGCTTGCCATCTAATAAACACTTAGTTGCCTAAAGTTGGTTGAACCGGTCCAGGTGAAAAAGTGGAGCATTGTAAGCTTCTCTGCTGATGAGTGGTGGGGTTAGCCTCTCCATTTCCATCCTGGGTGAGTTGGGAAGACCTGAAAAGACCTTGGCTCAAGTCCTGCCTCTGCAACATATGACCCTGAAGATCTCTAACCACTCAATGCCCTCCGTGACTAAAACTGGCAGGGCAATTTCAGATCTTTGCTTGCAGTTATTGTTCTGTACGCTGATGAAATCAGATTGAGACACTCCCAAAATACATTTTCAGATGTAAAGTGTCAGAACTGGGAAGGAATGTAGGGATAATTAAGCCCTAGTTCCTTGGTTGGTTTGTTTGTTTCTGGTTTGAGGTGTGTGTGTGTGTGTGTGTGTGTGTGTGTGTGTGTGTGTGTATGTGAACTGATTTACCCAAAGTTACACAGCCAATAAAGAAGGGGCAGATCTGAGATTAGAACCCAGGTCTTTTATCTCTATGTCAATATTTTCCATGATTCTGTGCTGTGGTTTCTCAGTAGGAATAAAAAATCTGAAGGCAAGTAAGACTAGGAGAAAGGGAAAAGTGAGAGGAGGGTCATGGAGCAGGGATTAAAAGTTTAGCAGAAAACAAACTCCTTTTTTTCCGTTATTGCTGAGGATTGTCCCAGCTAAAGAACAACCAGCCAGATTGTTGGCTCTTGACAACTGAAAGGTGTGACTATTCTGAGTGGGGAAATGAGTGACTAGTTGGGTCTGGTCATAGAGAGGCAGTAGAATGAAATTAAAAGGAAAACACAGGCTAAATAAAAGGGAGAAATTCCCAAAAGTAAGATCTATTAGATTGTGAAATAGTGTTACAGAGAAGATGGTGGTGGCTCTGTCCCTAGAGATATTTAAAGCTAGACTGAGCTAAGTAATAGAAAATATGTTATATGAAGGAATCCCAAACTGGCCCTGAGAGAGTGGACTAGATGCCCTAATGGGTCTTTTCTGGGCCTAATTTCCGAGGCCACGATTAAATTTTCATGATCTCATTTTACATTTTGCAGAGCAAAGATTCCTTTTCACATAGGGTAAAAAGAGGTAGCCAATGACACAATTTCTAGTGAACAAGGCTGCCATTTCGTAAACAAGGCTATGATCCCCAATTAGCCATTTCACTTTGAGGCATAATCCTTCAAGAGCCCTGCTATTAGCAGCTTGTAGATATTCTGATAAAGCCAATATTTCATTTCAGTGGGTACTCCTTATACCCACCCAGATCACAAACTTTCTATGTCTTTTTACCCTGAGTTTTGTGAAACAGAAAATAGACAGATTTTGCTGCCATATTGATTATTCTTCAAAACTGGAGGAATCTTACAAAATGGACACTTTTCTCTATATCTTACCCTTTCAGCTGCGGAATTGGAAATGCTTTGAGCTAGGCCATGTTGGCATGATGAGAGTGGTGGAGTTTTAAGACTTGGTGTGAGTGGTCATTCAAATTCAGCACCTCGAGCCATTTGTCTCCCTATCAAGAGTTCACTGGGCAGACACAAAGACCCATAGAATCCTTCACTGTTTCCCTCCCCCACACTCAACAAATTAAACTTTGCTCATTCAAGCTTGCAGCTTTCTAATCAAATCTCTTTATCTCTTCTCTTTGGTAATTTAGTCAGGACCTATACTGAGAGTGAGCTCTACCTGCAATAATGAGTCCCAGAAATATTAAAAACACATATTTAGGAGCCCCTGAGATTTTAAGTTAGGGTATTCTCTGCAGTTACTTTGTCCTCCTACAGACTCTGTCATCTAGTGTTATGGTATAGTCAATGGAGCTTTTTGAAAGACAAACAACTTCATTAAGGTTGTAGAGGACTATTAGAAAAACATTTGTTTCATTGTGTATGTTTTAATATGGATTTTCTCTTGTACCGGTCGGACCACATGGCTTTGGAGATCGTTTCTAAATCTGAAATTTGGTAATTTGTTGATGTAGCAATTAAAGTCTCAATACCATGGTGTGATTTTCAGCATGTGCTTTTACTTTTTTTGGACCTTGGTTTCCTCATCTGCCAAGTAAATAAATAAAATAAAATACGTTCTGAAGTCTTGCAACTTTAAAAGTCTACAAAAAGTCAAAATCTACCAGTCAGCTCCATCAAAATCTTTTCTTTTTTCTTCCCAGAGAACATACCAAAATCATTTGAGCAAAATTCCTGTAGAAGCAATGAGCCAGAGCTGACTTTCTAGCTTAGCAGGGTGGTCTCCTTTAGGTGTGTCATGAAAGAAGATGACAGTTTGAACACATACAAAGACTCTGAGATACTTAGTCATCTGATGGTCACCAACTTGGAAAGTGGCATTTGAATTTGTAGCCTTCCTCAATTATATGCAACCTGTGTGACCTTGGGTTAATTACTGTACTCCTCTGGGCCTCAGTTTCTTCATCTGCAATGGGTGGGCAGTGGGGATGAAATGATATGATTTCTACATGATCCTATGACTTCACTTTTGACATTTTCTTGATCTCGTATCTCCAAGTTACTACCTGAAAAGTCAGAAATGGGAACTCCATTGGATTTGCAATGTTGGCTATAGATTCTTTTAAGGAACCGATTCCCTCATAAAACCCTTGGCAATGGCCTTAGAGTAAAGTGTACCAGGCTCTATGTCTTCCCAGCTCAATTCATCTTTTTTTTTTTCTTCAGATTTCAGGCATATAGACTGACTTCACAAGTGCACCATCTCTATATACCATGGTAATTACTAATTATATGTTTCTACTTTCTGCAGTTTATTTGCAAATTGCATGTAGCAGGATCTAAAAGTAATTAGCATGTCTCCTATAACTGCAGCAGGCTCTGGAAGACTAAAAGAATTATATTATTTACTTGGTAAATAATTCCCAGTGGCCGTTTATCATATGTACAGAAAAGAAAGGGAAAAAAAAAACACCCTCATGCAGTAACCCAATAGTCTGATGCAGGCTAATGACACAGGAGGGTCAAAAGAAATGTTTAGTTGGAAAATCCTGTTAAGCAGCTGTAGGGCAGCTCTATGTAAATATCCCTGAGTGGGTAATAGCTTAATTTTGATCAGTGTTCAAAAGAGCAGGCCTTTAAATTTTTAATATGTGTCAGCTGGGAAAGAATGTTTCACTAGAAACTTGGAAAAAACCAGGGCAGTGAGACGAGAGCATGAAACGCCCAAATGATACTGTGTCTTAAGTCACCCCCTTGGGCAAGCGAACAAAGGGGAAAAACTGGGCTCGGACAATAGGTCGAATCCAGGGCAAAGGGTCCATCCTGATTGTTTGAATTTTGTGGCTTTTGGAGGGTTGGACAATGCCTTAACATTCTTGGAACGCTGCTGGTGTTTTTTCTTTCTTTAGTTCAGTTTTACATGAATATTTTTTTTCCTGTAACTGTCAGAATCAACAAAAGGAAAAACTTCAAAGGTTTAGAAAGTACTAGAGTTGAAGCTTTGTGTCTTTGCTATAATACATATGAGCGAAACCTGAAGGAAAAAAAAAGCCAAGCATATTGTAATTACACCTGGGGCTTAGGACCTCGGGCTTAGGGCTGGACGCATTTGACTTGCTGATACAATTCACATGTGTTAAGTGGGAATTCTGCAGCAGGTGTGGTTAGTGCTAGGCATCAGAAAACAAGAACCTGGGTTCTTCTTAGACCTGGAGGCCATTGACTTCCAAGGAGCTCATATGTAGATTTCAGGGGACCCATTAACTTAAATGGGGAGGGGAATTATATTTTATTTAATTATAATTTATACATATATTATACATATTAATGTATGTATTATAATTTGATAATAAATTGCTTCTAATTTATTTTCATTACCCTTTGTTTTCTCTGTAATTCTCTGTATTTTATTCTATGCATTTAAAAACATCATTATGAGGGGTCCATAGGTTTCATTGAACTGTGAAAACATTTGTCTTCTCAACTGAACTATAAGCTCCTCATGGGATGGCATCATGTTATGTAGTTTTCTTGACAGTGTCAAAGAAGTGCATTTCATACACACATACACACACACTATGCTAGAACCCTTGATTTAGAACTGGAAAGGATGTCAGAAACCATCTAGCCAACCCTCTCATTTTACAGATGAGGTGACTGAAGCATATGAAGGTAAAATGATTTGTCCAATGTCACGTAAGTTAGCAACAGGATTCAAATACAGATCCTCTTACTCCAGAACCAGTGCTTTTTCCACTCTAACAAAAATGAAAACAATCTTCCCTCAAGGAGCTTATACACTGGTGAGGAGGGAGTATATTCCTTCTTCATCAGAGGGAGAAATTGAGGGCATCTCCATTGGCCTAGTGATAACATGTGAGAAATAAAATAAGAAGCAAATTCCCTTACATCAAAAACATGGAATTCTATTCAATTCAACCACCATCTTGATATTCCCTACAATGTTTACCACATTAGGAACCAATTTTTAAAATCTCTTTTTCTCAAGAAATTTACACTTGAACATTTATAGGAATTTTAAAAGAATTTAAGAATTATATCCCTATTATTCCTACTATTAGTCTCTGATTTCATCCATTTGAATGCTGTTTCTCTCAATTCCCAACACAACCCTTTCATGCCTTGATAGATGGCTTTCACTGGTTGCAATGATTAGAAAAAAAGTCCTTACCCCCTGGCCACCTTCTAGACTTATAGCTGTGTAATTATATGAATGACATATAGACCTGATAACATTATGCATGAGACATACAAGACAGTCTGCTAATTTTATATCCATGACTTGATTGTAAACTTCTTGTGGGAAGGCTTCATGTTTAATTCTTTTTTGTATCTCATCCTTCAAGGCCAGTAGAACAGTAGTTATTCAACAAACACCCATTGGGTGAGCCAAGAGCTCGACTAAACTCAATCAATAAAGGAAACATCATAACCTCTTCTCTGTAGGCCCCAGTAGAATCCTTTTGCTTTCCTAAGAAGAATTAATTCTACCAGTACTAGAGTTGATGGAGTTCTGGTAACCATTGGGTCATACTTTTGTACTGACATCCAGAAATGGCATTTCTCATGCAGGAAGAGTGTTTTGATTTCAAGGAGCACTGTTACCAATTATCTCACATTTATGAAATAAGACTTTCAACAATATTATGGAAAATGACTTCTAAAATTAAACCTCCATAGAGAACACACATTAATAACACAGCAAAGGACAAAGAAATTATACCTATGAGTAATATCCCATTGCAAAGGCTCAGGCTGAATAATGTAACATTTCAACAATAAAAAAGACACACTGGTATTTTTAAAAAAGCAATCTTTGACTCATATGCTAGACACTGGAAAAATGAGGACTAAATTATTTTAAAAGACAGAATCCATTCCATCCTTGCAGATCAACACAAGCCCCTCACCTATATTTCTGTGTTTCAGGGAAGTTATGGCTTCCTCAATGTAAGCACTCTCTCCAGCAGAGCAGGTCATGACCCATCAATACCTGCTTATCTTGTGCAACTTATTCTTCTTATCTCATAAACCCTCCATAGGGGGTCTCCCCAACAAGTCCCTACAAATCTCATGTGACTATATTAGCACTAATTTAGAAGTCTATGACCTATAGATCAGTCTATACATGACCAGCTGACCTCCTTCTATAGTAGAACATCTCTTTGATAATACCTTCTACGGTGATTGTTGATTCTTGCACAAGGAGAGGTCATGTTCATGGGTTTTTATTTCCCACAATGCTTGGGCTGAGGGAGCTTCATTCGTTGAGAGAAAGTCTTTTCCTTACATTCCCCAGGAGGCCATTTGTGGGTCCCCTACATGGTAACATCATTCAGTACAGAATTTGCTTGGAGGAGGAAGCCTGATAGCAGGGGAAGTTTTAAGAAACACTTTGGAAATCTGACATCAGAGTTTGGCATGGGCAGCAAAGACAGAGGCAGCAGGGGAGAGCAAAGTAAGAAAAAGGGCAGTGGTATGGAGAGAAAGTAATTACCATGGCCAGTATATCCTGAGTGTTAGCGTTCCTTCTAGACTGTGATGAGGGATGGGAGAAATGTGGCGAGTGGCTTCAGGGTATCTCTAGCTCCAAGAAGTCACCCCTTTTTAGCATTTTGTACAAAGACTAAGGTGGAAACTCATTAGGAAGAGAGTATTCATAACAACAGTGATGTGAATACATCCTTTTTGCTTTCTGTTAGAGACATAGAGAGACGAAGAAAGGAAACAATAATTTATGAAAGGCCAACTTTGTGCCAGGCACTGTGCTAAGCAATTTAAAATTATTATCACATTTTATCCCCACAACAACCTTGGGAGGTAGATGCTATTATTAGCCCCATTTTACAGCCAAGGAAAATGAGTTAACAGAGGTTAAGTGACTTGTCTAGGCTCACACAGCAAGTAAATGTCTGAGGATGGATTTGAAGTCAGATCTTCCTTGCACCAGCCGGGGTCACCGTGCTTTATCTCCTACTGAGATCAGGCCGCCAGGGTCATACTCACCACCGAGTCTTCGGAGCCTACCCGGATACACAAAAGGACGAGTCGACCAGGAAGTGTTCAATCACTTTTATTATAGCATGTTGAAAGATTTAAGAGCAGAGAGAGAAAGTGGGAGGAACGGGGAGGGTAAAGCGTGCGAGCCAAGGAAAGAGTAAAAAGAGAGCCCCTCCCGTCCAGACCAAGCCACTTATACTCCACAATCCAATCCTGCCTCCACACTCATGAAGAGCAATCACAATGCACAGGTGGACAATGACGGAGACTTGGCTAGAACCCATAGGTCTAACCACCTCAAGGGACACTGAGTAGGAGTGTCAATGGAGACGTGGCAAGAGTCCAGTACTCTGCCGCCTCAACCACGTCAGCTCAACCCATACGTATGTGTAACTCCCATTCCGTTAGGAGGACAAGTATCACATCATGGACATATTCGTGACCAGACCAGAACGGTGGCCCCTAACACTTCCTGACTTCAGACCTAGTGTTTTATTCACTATACCATCTAGCTGGAGATGACTAGTTCTCTTCTAGAGGCATGGAAAAAAAGGAACTATTTGTGTGTGGGTGAAAAGAATGTTTATTATGAGGGTCAATTCTAGTTATTTACTTTACTATATTATTTTAATGAAATGCCCTTTTCACTTTTGAATTAACA